>NC_142488.1:103463608-103766638 GCF_049115385.1 Moschus berezovskii
TCACTATGAAGAAGTGAGCAAGAGACAAGAAGAATAAAAGGCATGGTACAAATATACAACATCAGGGAAACAGAAGGGTATATACAAAACTGCACCTAAAAATATGAGTGTATAATGAACAATTTTATGCCAGTACATTTGATACCTTACATACTTAGGAAGATCACTGGAAAAACATAATATGCAATGTGTCTCAAGAAGAAATAAAAATTCCTAATTTACACATTCCCACTACCCTTTTCCCTTTGGTGACCTTAAGTTTGCTTTTGTATCTGTGGATATATTTTTTTTGTATATAAGTTCATTTCTATCACTTTTATTTTAGATTTTACATATAACTGATATCACATGATATTCGTCTTTTTCTTTTGTGGTTTTGGTCTATTAATGTTGCATCAAATGGCATTGCCTCATTCTTTTTTATGGCTGAGTAGTATTCCATCACATATATATACACAGATATATGTCATATCTTCTTTATCCATTCATCTGCTGATATACATTTAGGTTACTTCGATGCCTTGGCTATTGTAAATAGTGCTGCTCTGAACATTGGGGTGCATGTATCTTTTTGAATTAGAATTTTCTCTGGATATATGCTCAGGAGTGTGATTGCTGGATCATCAGTTCAGGCACTCAGTCGTATCTGACGCTTTGAGACCCCATGTACTGCAGAATGCCAGGCTTCCCTGCCCATCACTAACTCTTGGAACTTGCTCAAACTCCTGTGCATCAAGTTGGTGATGCCATCCAGCCATCTCATCCTCTGTCATCCCCTTCTCCTCTTGCCTTCAATCTTTCCCAGCATCAGAGACTATTCTAATAAATCAGTTTTTCACATCAGGTGGTCAAAGTATTGGAGCTACAGCTTCAACATCAGTCCTTCTAATGAATATTCAGAACTGATTTCCTTTAGGATTGACTGGTTTAATCTCCTTGCTGTCCAAGGGACTCTCAAGAGTCTTCTCCAACACCACAGTTCAAAAGCATTAATTCTTTGGTGCTCAGCTTTCTTTATTGTCCAAGTTTCACATCCATACATGATTATTGGAAAAACCATAGCTTTGACTAGACGGACCTTTGGAGGCAAAGTTATGTCTCCACTTTTTAATATGCTATCTACGTTGGTCATAGCTTTTCTTCCAAGGAGCAAGTGTCTTTTAATTTCATGGCTGCAGTCACCATCTGCAGTGATTTTGGAGCCCAAAAAAATAATGTCTGACACTGTTTCCAATGTTTCCCATATATTTGCCATGAAATGATGGGACCAGATGCCATGATCTTTGTTTTCTGAATGTTGAGTTTTAAGCCAGTTTTTTTCACTCTCTTCTTTCACTTTCATCAAGGGGCTTTTGAGTTCCTCTTCACTTTCTTCCATAAGGCTGGTGTCATCTGCATATCTGAGGTTATTGATATTTCTCCCAGCAATCTTGATTCCAACTTGTGCTTCCTCCAATCCAGCATTTCTCATGATGTACTCTGCATATAAGTTAAATAATCAGGGTGACAATATACAGCCTTGATGTACTCCTTTCCCGATTTGGAGCCAGTCTGTTGTTCCATGTCCAGTTCTAACTGTTGTTTCTTGACCTGCATACACATTTCTCTGGAGGCAGGTCAGGTGGTCTGCTATTCCCATCTCTTTAAGAATGTTTCACAGTTTGTTGTGATCCACACAGTCAAAGTCTTTGAAATAGTCAATAAAGCAGAAGTAGATGTTTTTCTGGAACTCTCTTGCTTTTTCAATGATCCAACGAATGTTGGAAATTTGATCTCTGGTTCCTCTGCCTTTTCTAAATCCAGCTTGAACAACTGGAAGTTTTCAGTTCACGTACTGTTGAAGCCTGGCTTGGAGAATTTTGAGCATTACTTTGCTAGCCTGTGAGATGAGTGCAATTGTGCGGTAGTTTGAACATTCTTTGGAATTGCCTTTCTTTGGTACTGGCATGAAAACTGACCTTTTCCAATCCTGTAGTCACTGATGAGTTTTCTAAATTTGATTGCATATTGAGTGCAGCACTTTCATTGCATTATCTTTCAGGATTTCAAATAGCTCAGCTGGAATTCCATCACTTCCATTAGCTTTGTTGTTAGTGCTGCTTCCTAAGGCCCACTTGATTTTGCACTCCAGGATGTCTGGCTCTAGGTGAGTGATTACATCATCGCGGTTATCTGGGTCATGAAGATCTTTTTTGTGTAGTTCTGTGTATTCTTGCCACCTCTTCTTAATACCTTCTGCTTCTGTTAGGTCCATACCATTTCTGTCCTTTATTGTGCTCATTTGCATGAAATGTTCCCTTGGTATCTCTATTTTTCTTGAAGAGATCTCTAGTCTTTCCCATTATATTGTTTTCCTCTATTTCTTTGCATTGATCACTGAAGAAAGCTTTCTTAGATTTCCTTGATATTCTTTGGAACTCTGCTTTCAGATGGATTTATCTTTCCTTTTTCCCTTTGCATTTAGCTTCTCTTCTTTCCTCAGCTATTTGTAAGACTTCCTCAGGCAACCATTTTGTCTTTTGCATCTCTTTTTCTTGGGGATCGTTTTGATCACGACCTCCTGTACAATGTTATGAACCTCCATCCATAGTTCTTCAGGCACTCTGTCTATCAGATCTAATCCTTTGAATCTATTTGTCGTTTCCACTGTATAATCATAAGGGATTTGATTTAGGTCATACCTGAATGGTCTAGTGGTTTTCCCTCTTCTATTTAAATCTGAATTTGGCAGTAAGGAGTTCATGACCTGAGTCACAGTCATCTCCCAGTCTTGTTTTTGCTGACTGTATAGAGCTCCATCTTCGGCTGCAATGAATCATATGCTGGATCATATGACAACTTTTTTTTTTAAAAACTTTTCTAAGGAACATGCATGGGCTTCCCTGGTGGCTCAGTGGTAAAGAACCCACCTGCCAATGCAGGAGATGCTACTTTAATCCTTGGGTCAGAAAGAACCCCTGGAGAAGGAAATGGCAACCCACTCCAGTATTCTTGCCTGGGAAATCCAATGGACAGAGGAGCCTGGCAGGCTACAGTCCATGGGACCACCAAAGAGTTGGACACAACTTAGTGACTAAGTAGCAAAAGAAAAGGAAACTTCATGATGTTTTCTGTAGTGGATGCACCGATTCATGTTCCCACCAACAATGTAGAAGGGTTCCATTTTCTCCACACTCTCATAAGCATTTATTATGTAAAAATTTTAATAATGGCCATTCTGACTGGTGATAGGTGATACCTCATTTTAACTTTTTATTTTATTTTTTAATTTATTTTTGGCTGTGTTGGGCCTTCCTTGCTGCATGGGCTTTTCTCCAGTTGCAGCGAGCGAGGGCTACTCTGTAGTTGCTTCAGTAGTTGCAGTTCAGAAGCTTTGGTTCCCAGACTCTAGAGCACAGGCTCAATGGTTGTGGCACATGGGCTTATTTGTTCCTCAGCATATGGGATCTTCCTGGACTGGGGATCCAACCCGTGTCTCCTTCATTTCATTTCAGTTTTGAATCACATTTTCCTGATAATGAATGATGTTGAGCACCTTTTGCTAATTTAGTTAATTTATTTTAATTGGAGGATAATTACTTTACCATTTTGTGATGGTTTTGCCACTTAGGACTTCCCTGTAGCTCAGATGGTAAAGAATCTGCCTGCAACACAGAAGACCCAGGTTCAATCCCTGGGTTGAGAAGATCCTCTGAAGAAGGAAATGGTGACCCACTCCAGTATTCTTGCCTGGAGAATCCCATGGACAGAGGAGCCTGGTGGGCTACAGTCCGTGGGGTTGCAAAGAGTCAGAAACGATTTAGTGACTAACACTGGTGTTTACCATACAATGACATGAATCAGCCACAGGTACACATATGTCACCCCATCCTGAACCCCTTCCCACCTTCTTTCCCACCCTGTCCCTCTGGGTTGTCCCAAAGCACCGACTTTGGATGACTTGCTTCATGTATTGAACTTGCACTGATCATCTGTTTTACATATGGTAATATAAATGTTTCAATGTTATTGTCTCAAATCACCCCACCCGTGCCTTATCCCACAGAGTCCAAAAGTCTGTTCTTTACATCTGTGTCTCTTTTGCTGCCCTGCATATAGGATCATTGTTACTGTCTTTCTAAATTCCACATATATGAGTTAATATACAGAATTTGTCTTTCTCTTTCTGACTTACTTCACTCTGTATAATACGTTCCAGTTTCATCCACCTCATTACAATTGACTCAAGTGCATTCCTTTTTATAGGTGAGCAATAACCTCAGATATGCAGATGACACCACCCTTATGGCAGAAAGTGAAGAGGAACTAAAAAGCCTCTTGATGAAAGTGAAAGAGGAGAGTGAAAAAACTGGCTTAAAGCTCAACATTCAGAAAACAAAGATCATGGCATCTGGTCCCATCACTTCATGGGAAATAGATGGGGAAAAAGTGTAAACAATGTCAGACCTTATTTTTGTGGGCTCCAAAATCATTGCAGATGGTGATTGCACCCATGAAATAAAAAGACGCTTACTCCTTGGAAGGAAAGTTTTGACCAACCTAGACAGCATTGACCAACCTAGATAGTATATTAAAAAGCAGAGACATTACTTTGTCAACCAAGGTCCGTCTAGTCAAGGCTATGGTTTTTCCCGTGGTCATGTATGGATGTGAGAGTTGGACTGTAAAGAAAGCTGATCGCCGAAGAATTGATGCTTTTTAACTGTGGTGTTGGAGAAGACTCTTGAGAGTCCCTTGGACTGCAAGGAGATCCAACCAGTCCATTCTAAAGGAGATCAATCCTGGGTGTTCATTGGAAGGACTGATGCTGAAGCTGAAACTGCAATACTTTGGCCACCTCATGCGACGAGTTGACTCACTGGAAAAGACTCTGATGCTGGGAAAGGTTGGGGGCGGGAGGAGAAGGGGACGACGGAGAATGAGATGGCTGGATGGCATCACCGACTCTGTGGACATGAGTTTGAGTGAACTCTGGGAGTTGGTGATGGACAGGGAGGCCTGGCGTGCTGTGATTCATGGGGTTGCAGAGAGTCGGACACGACTGAGTGACTGAACTGAACTGAGACAGCATATTAAAAAGCAGAGATATTACTTTGCCAGCAAAGGTCCACCTAGTAAAGGCTATGGTTTTTCCAGTGGTCATGTATGAATGTGAGAGTTGGACTGTGAAGAAAGCTGATTGTCGAAGAATTGATGCTTTTGAACTGTGGTGTTGGAGAAGACTCTTGAGAGTCCCTAGGACTGCCAGGAGATACAACCAGTCCATCCTAAAGGAGATCAGTCTTGGGTGTTCATTAGAAGGACTGATGCTAAGGCTGAAACTCCAATACTTTGGCCACCTCATGCGAAGAGTTGACTCATTGGAAAAGACTCTGATGCTGGGAGGGATTGGGGGAAGGACGAGAAGGGGATGACAGAGGATGAGATGGCTGGATGGCATCATTGACTTGATGCACATTGGTTTGGTTGAACTCCGGGAGTTGGTGATCGACAGGGAGGCCTGGCGTGCTGCGATTCATGGGGTCACAAAGAGTTGGACATGACTGAGCATCTGAACTGAACTGAACTGAATATTCCATTGTGTATATGTACCATAAGTTCCTTATCAATTCATCTGCTGGTGGACATCTAGGTTGCTTCCATGGCCTAGCTATTATAAACAGTGCTGCAATGAACATTGGGGTACATGTATCTCTTTCATTTCTCGTTTCCTCAGGGTGTATGCCCAGCAGTGGTTTTGCTGGGTCATATGGCAGTTCTATTTCCAGTTTTTCTAAGGAATCTCCATACTGTCTGTACCAGTGTGCATTCCCACCAACAGTGTAAGACAGTTCCCTTTTCTTCACACCCTCTCCAGCATTTATTGTTCATAGACTTTTTGATGGAAGCCATTGTGATGGATATGAGATGATACCTTATTGTGGTTTTGATTTGTATTTTTCTAATAATGAGTGATGTTGAGCATCTTTTCATGTATTTATTAGCCATCTGTATGTCTTTGGTGAAATGTCCGTTTAGTTCTTTTGCCTACTTTTTGGTTGGGTTGTTTATTTTTCTGGTGTTGAGCTGCATGAGCTGCTTGTATATTTTGGAGATTAATTCTTCTTCAGTTGTTATGTTTGCTATTATTTTCTCTCATTCTGAAGGCTGTCTTTTTACCTTGCGTATAGTTTCCTTGGTTGTACAAAAGTTTTTAAGTTTAATAAGGTCCCATTTGTTTATTTTTGTTTTTATTTCCATTACTCTGGGAGATGGGTTGTAGAGGATCTTGCTGTGATTTATGTCAGAGAGTCTTCTGCCTTTTTTTTCCTCTAAGAGTTTTATGGTTTCTGGTCTTACATTTATATCTTTAATCCCTTTTGAGTTTATTCTTATGTATAGTGTTATAAAGTATTCTAGTTTCATGATTTTACATGTGGTTGACCAGTTTTCTTAGCACAACTCTGGACTTTCTATTTTGTTCCATTGATCTATATTTCTGTCTTTGTGCCAGCATCTTTTTCATGTGCTTGTTAGGCATCTGTATGTCTTCTTTGGAGAAATGTCTCTTCAGGTCCCTTTCCCACTTTTTGATTGGGTTGTTTCCTTTTCTGGTATTGAGTTGTATGAGCTGCTTGTATATTAATGGAAATTAATTCTTTGTCAGTTATTTCCTTTGCTATTATTTTTTTCCATTCTGAGGGTTGTCTTTTCACCTTGTTTGTCGTTTCTTTTGCTGTGCAAAAGCTTTTAAGTTTAATTAGGTTCCACTTGTTTATTTTTGTTTTTCTTTCCATTACTCTAGGAGGTGGGTCATAGAAGATCTTGCTTTGATTTATGTCATCGAGTGTTCTGCCTATGTTTTCCTCTAAGAGTTTAATAATTTCTGATCTTACATTTAGGTCTTAATTCATTTTGAGTTTATCTTTGTGTATGATATTAGGTAGTGTCAAAGAGGATTATTTTTGAGCATTAAAAATCTAGTGGAATTTGTTTTGCTAGTGGAGTTTGGACTTGCTTGGAACCCATCACCTCTTTCTTCTTTCCTACTTCTCCCTTTCATAATGGGAGTGTCTATCCTGTAATCCTTCCAACCATTACATTTTGAAAGCAGATAACTTGTCTGGGTTACAGGGTTCCAGCTAAAGAATTTTACAACAGAAGACTTATACACCAAGTATCTCTCTCTCTCCATTTTTATTGGAGTTAGTTGCTTTACAATGTTGTGTTAGCGTCTACTGTACAGCAAAGTGAATCAGTTATACATATGTGTGTGTGTGTATATATATATATATATATATATATATATATATCCTCTTATTTAGAGTTCCTTCCCATTTAGGTCACCACAGAGCATTGAGTAGCATTGTGGTATACAATAGGTTCTCATTAGCTATCTATTTTACACACAGTAGTAGTAGTAGTGTTAGTTGCTCAGTTGTGTCTGACTCTTTGTGACCCCATAAACTGTAGCCCACCAGGTTTCTCTGTCCATGGGATTCTCCAGGCAAGAATACTAGAGTGGGTTGCCATTACCTTCTCCAGGGGATCTTCCTTACCCAGGGATCAAACCTGGGTCTCCTGCATTGCAGGCAGATTCTTTACCATTTGAGCTACAGGGAAGCCCCGCACATAGTAGTGTATATATGTAAATCCCAATCTCCCAATTCATCCCAGCCCCTCTTCCTCTCTTGGTATCCATAAGTTTGTTCTCTGCATCTGTGTCTCTATTTCTGCTTTGCAAATAAGTTCATATGTACCATTTTTCTAGATTCCACATATAAATGATATTATATGATGTTTGTTTTTCTCTTACTTAGTTCACTCTGTATGATAATCTTTAGGTCTTTCCATGTCTCTGAATATGGCACTATTTCATCCCTTTTTGTGGCTGAGGCTTCCTGGTAGTTCAGCCTGTAAAGAATCCACCTGCAATGCAGGAGACCCAGGTTTGGTCCCTGGGTCAGGAAGATACCCTGGAGAAGGAAATGGCAATCCACTCCAGTATTCTTGCCTGGGAAATTCTGTGTACAGAGGAGCCTGGCAGGCTATAGTCCATGGGGTTGCAAAGAGTCGGACATGAAAGCATGCACACACATGTGATGAATTAGTTAAAGGCTCTAATGAAAAAAGTGGAAACATGCAAGAAGAGATGGATAATGTAAGCAGAGAGACAGAATCTCTCAGAATCAAAAGGAAATGCTAGAAATGCAATTGATATAGTAAGAGAAGAGAAAATTTAAAATCATAAAATGCTCAATTAAAACTGCATAAATCAGAAAATAATAAAAACAAAAGAAACAAAGAACGAGGACAAAAATAAAAACTAGCAATCGTGGTAAGATATTAATCTATGTCAATAATCACTTTAAACATCAATGGTCTAAATACACAAATTAAACAAATGGATATGGGAACTAGTCTTTATATGTTTTTTATAAGAAGCTATATGTCAGCTACAAGAAAATTCCATCAATGTACATAGACACAAAAAAGTGTAGGAATGGAGAGATAAACCATTTTAATAATAATCAAAAGAAGATTAGGTAAATTAATATTTATATTATATCCAGATAAAGCATACTTTAGAGTAAGGTAAGTATCAGGGATACAGAGGGGCATTACATAATGATAAAGGGGTTAATTCTCCAAGAAAACATAGTGGTCTTGAATATGTATGCACCTAACAGCAGAGTGTCAACATATGTGAGGCAAAACCAAATAGAACTGCAGGGAGAAATAAATGAACTCACTATTATAGTTGGAGACTTCAGTACCCCTTTATCAGTAATTGACAGATCCTGCCAGCAGAAAAATAATGACATAGCTGAACTGAACAATACCATATATCAACTGGATCTAATTGACATTTACAAAGTACTTCATCCAATAGCAGCAGAATGAATGTTTTTCTCAAGCTTATAGAGCATTTACCAAGATAAACCACATTCTGGGCCATAAGACACAACTTAGCAAATTTAAAAGATTATTAATCATACAAAGCACATTCTCAGACCACAACGAAATGGGTCAAAAAAAATCAATGATGAAAAGATAGTTGAAATATACTATGTCTGGAGATTAAATGGCACACTTACAAATAACACATGGGTCAAAGAAGCCTCAAGAGAAATTAAGAAAACATTTTGAGTAAAATGAAAATGCAACTTAGCAAATTTGGATACAGCAAAAGCAATGCTTAAAGAGAATTCTTTAAACATTTAATACATATACTAGAAAGGAGGAAAGATCTAAAATTAATCTAAGCTTCCACTTTAGGAAACTGGAAAAATAAGAGCAAATTAAATAGAAGTAAGCAGAAGAAAAGGAATAATAAAAATTAGAGTATCTTC
The DNA here is from genome assembly GCF_049115385.1 of Moschus berezovskii. Lineage (NCBI taxonomy): Eukaryota > Metazoa > Chordata > Mammalia > Artiodactyla > Moschidae > Moschus > Moschus berezovskii. The sequence continues at coordinate 103,472,941 of NC_142488.1, forward strand.
TAGAAGATAACAGAGGGAATACTTACTAACTCATTTTGTGAAGTTAGTAATACCAAAATCAGGTAGTCATTACAGGAAAGGAAAACTATACACAAATATCTCTTATAAATATAAGTGCAAAAATATTAGGACATGAAATCCAACAATGTGTAAAAAATTGCATAAATTGCATGACATGAATAAGTAAGATGAATTTTGTACATGCAAGGTGGTTCATCATTTGAAATTAATGTAAGCCTTCACATCAGCAGACTAAGGAAGAAAAATCATATAATATTAATAGATACAGAAAAAGCACTGACAAAATCTAATGCCCATTCATGATTTTAAAATCTCTTAGAAAATGATGAATAAAGGGGGTCTTCTCCAACGTGATAAAGAACATCTACAGAAATCCTTCAGTTAATGTCATACTTGATAAGAAGCCAGGTGATTTCTTGCTAATATCAGGAATAAGACAGTGTTGTCACCTCTTACCTCTTTTAGTCAACAGTCCTGGAAATCTTTACTAATTCAATAAGACAAGAAAAGAAAATAAAAGGTATGTGGATTGGGAAAGAAGAAATATGGAATTAGAAAGATGGAAATGATGACCCTGTATACGAGACAGCAAAAGAGACACAGGTGTATAGAACAGTCTTTGGGACTCTGGGAGAGGGTGAGGGTGGGATGATTTGGGAGAATGGCATTGAAACATGTATATTATCATATGTGAAACGAATCACCAGTCCAGGTTCGACACATGATACAGGATGCTTGGGGCTGGTGCACGGGGATGACCCAGAGGGAGGATAAGGGGAGGAGGGAGGTGGGAGGGGGGTTCGGGAAGGGGAACTCATGTACACCCGGGGCGGATTCATGTCAATGTATGGCAAAATCAACCAATATAATATTGTAAAATAATTTACAATAACAGAGTAGGTTTATTTTTAGTCCTATTTTCTTCTCTATCTACATTTTTTTGGGGGGTAAGTGATATCATCTCTTGATTTTAAACATCATCTATATATCAATGCCCCCTAAATTTGTATATTTATTATAGACCTGTTCCTTGGACTTCAGATTGGTATAATCCACTACCTACTTGGCAGCTTAAACCTAACACACACGAAATTGAGCTCCTGATTCTACCCGCTTCAACTCAAATTGTCTTTTCTCAGTGTGCCCCACTGTCGTAAACGGCACCAACATTCACCAGTTGTCCAGGCCAAATCCTTGGAGTCATTCTTGACTATTTCCTCTCATGACCCACATACAACTTATTAGCAAATCCCATGGACTCTACCTTTAAAATATGTCTAAAAGATCACCACCTTTCACCATTTCCAACACTTCAACCCATGTCCAAGCCACTGTTATCTCTTACGTAAATCATTACAATAGATTTCTTGCTAGTTCTCTTGTTTACACTCTTATTCTCTGAGAGTCTATTCTCCATAGACTTTCAAGATTACACTTTCTGCCATTAACTGAATTTTGTCCCCTTAAAATCCATATGTTGAAGGCCCAAAGTGTGTGAAAGTCACTCAGTCGTGTCCAATTCTTTGCTATCCCATGGACTGTATGGTTCCTGTAATTCTCCAGGCCAGAATACTAGAGTGGGTAGCCTTTTCCTTCTCCAGGGGATCTTCCCAACCTAAGGATGAAACCCAGACCTCCCACATTGCAGGTAGATTCTTTACCAGCTGAGTCACCAGGAAAGTCCAAGAATACTGAAGTGGGTAGCTTATCCCGTCTCCAGCAGAACTTTCCAACTCAGAAACTAAACCGGGGTCTTCTGCGTTGCAGGCAGATTCTTTACCAGCTGAGCTACCAGGGAAGCCCTTAACCCCCAATATAATGGTATTTGGATGAGGACTTTGGGAAGTAGTTAGGCTTACATGAGGTCATGAGGATGGGGTCCACGTAATGGAATAAATGCCCTTTTAAGACGAGACACCAGAGAGCTTGCTTCTTATTCTTCTTCTCTCTCTCCCTCTGCCTTACATGTTTGGAGGAAATGCCATATAAAGACTTAACAAGAAGGTAGCTGTCTGAAATCCAGGGAGAGAGTTCTCACTAAACACCTATCCTACTGGCAACTTGGTCTTGGATATCCAGTCTCCAGAACTGTGAGACATTGATTCCTGTTGTTTAAGTCACCCAGTCTATGCTATTTTGTTATGGTGGCCTGAGATAACTAAGATAGCATCCAAAAATACATAAATGAAATCATGTAATTTTCTTGCTAAAAATTTTCAAATAATTTTCTATAATTTCTAAAATAAAGCCCAAAAATTCTGCTAGAAGGAAATGGCAACCCACTCCAGTATTCTTGCTTGGAAAATCCCATGGACAGAGGCGCCTAGTGGGCTAAAATCCACGGAGTCACAAAGAGTCAGACACAACTTAGCGACTGAGCACCCATGTAGGATTCTATGGTCTTCTTAGGTGGCGCTAGTGGTAAAGAACCTGCCTGTCAATGCAGGAGCTGTAAGAGACACGGGTTCAATCCCTGGGTTGGGAAGATCCCCTGGGAGAGGGCATTGCAACCCACTCCAATATTCTTGCCTGGATAATCCCATGGGCAGAGGAGCCTGGAAGGCTATGATCTATAGGGTAGCAAAGAGTTGGACATGACTGAAGCTACTTACCACGCATGCATAAGATTCTATATGATCTAAATCCCTGCTGCTTCTCTGATAACTCTTACCAGGCATCCCCTGGCTCACTACATTCCAGCCACTCTGGCTACTTTGCTGTTGCTAAGTTACCACAAATTCTTCCTTCCTCCATCCTCAGATTTTGCACTTGCTGACCTAGCCCCTCTTCTTCCCACCAGCGGCATTACTCACGGTTTACTTTTATATTGTTCTCAAATGTAAACTTCTCAATGATGTCTTTTTCTCTAAAATAACCACATCTTTACCCTATTACATTTTATCCTCTTATCCTGATGTTTTTTATTTATAAGTTTATCATTAACTGATAGTATCTATCTCTAATTTATGATCTTTCCCCCCACTAGATGATGTTTCATGAGGGTAGGAGGTAACTATGTTTTCCTCACTATTGTAGATTTGTATGTGGTAGATATTTGATAAGTAGTCAATGAATAAATAAACAAGCTTGATCTCAAAATCACTGCTCTCTTCTGGCTCTTTTGTTTAACTCTGAAAGTTAGAGTAAGGAAAGGATGACTTGGAGTGACTTTAAAAGTCAAACAAGAGAAATATAATTTGGAATTCATTTTTAGTATAACAGAATAACAACCTTTTAAATTTGATGTTTCCACACACAGCTAACTGCTCTGCTTTTTTGCCCTGACAAAGTACATGCTAGTGGTTAGGAAGTCTTCATGGTTTATGATAAAGTAGTCATCTGATTGACTTCCCAGATGGCTCAGTGGTAAATAACCTGCCTACCAATGCAAAGAGTTGCAGGTTTGATCCCTGGATACAGAAGATCCCTTGAAAGAGGAAATGGTAACCCATACCAGTTTTCTTACCTGGAGAATCCCATGGACAGAGGAACCTGGCAGGCTACAGTCCATGGGATCACAAAGAGTCAGACACAACTAAGTAACTGAGCAAGTGAGCACACGTGCAACCATCTGTGGAAGTGAATACCTGTAGAAATGAATTTGAATCTTGTTTAATTTTCTATTTAGGCTACTCCTGTGATTTATTCTTTCAACAAATATGGAACATTTAGGGGAAAATGCATGTCCAACCCTTTGTGACCCACGGACTGTATAGTCCATGGGATTCTCCAGGCCAGAATACTAGACTGGGTAGCCTTTCCCTTCTCCAGGGGATCTTCCCAACCCAGGAATTGAAAACCGGTCTCCTGTTGGAAACAAAGACGAATAAGATCTAGTCCATGCCACTGAGAAACACAGTCTTGTGGGGATGAACACATAATAGGATAATTTCAATATAATGTGATATATGCTCTTCTCAGTTGCTCAGTTGTGTCCGACTCTCTGTGACCCCATGGACCCTGCCAGGTTCCTCTGTCCATGGGGATTCTCCAGGCAAGAATACTGGTGTGGATTGTTGTGCCCTCCTCCAAGAGGTCTTCCCAACCCAGGGATCAAACCCGGGTCTCCCACGTTGCGGATTCTTTACCATCTGAGACACCACAGAAGGACAAGAATACTGGAGTGGGTAACCTATCCCTTCTCCAGGAGATCTTCCTGACCCAGAAATCAAACCGGGGTCTCCTGCATTGCAGGTGGATCTTTACCAGCTGAGCTACCAGGGAAGCCCTACAATGTGATATGCTAGGGTATAATTTAAGATATGGTGTGGGAGCCTAGAGGAAAAGTATCTACAGCTACCTGAAAAAGTCAGAGAATGCTTCATAGAGGAGGTAGCATTTGCTATGATAGATGAAGGATGAATGAGTCCTATTGCCAGGCAAAATACGCCGAGAAGGTTTCTTGAAGGATGGTGTGGTGAATGAGATGGGCCATGGAAAAAGATTTGATTGCATACAAGGGAATCTGTGAAGGAGGACACTGCATGGGCAAAGAAGCAGCGTCACATGATTTTTTTTAAAATACATGGTTTATTTGAATGATTGCAAATAATGTGAGTGTATTGAGAGAAGTGGAAGATAAGACTAATCTAGCCTATTCAAGCTGGTCTGGGATTTCTAGAGCGACTAATTAGGAGAATACACCATTGCAAATTCCATTCCCACAATGCACAGCTAGTTGAGAGGGACATTTGATAAACTAATCTAAATTATAGTGTGCATGACTCATTTGTTACTGCTCTCGAGATATTTACATTTTATAGGAGGATGCCTAGAGAGGAAAATGCATTAGCTAGCAGAATTTTGGCATGAGCAAGTAGATCCAACTTAAACTGAAGTATTTCTAGAAAGATTTCTCCCCCTTAAAAATCATGACCTCTGTCTGCCATGTCTGCTCACTGCCCTAGCAGATTTTAAATTCTCCCTGCAATACTTTGTCTAAAAGGGACAAGAAAATGAATGAATTTAGTTTTTAAGAATACAAAATAATCATTCCCCCAGATTGGAATTCCAAATACCCAAAAGAGATAAAAAAAAAAAAAAGTAGTGTGATGTAGAGAATAAATTAAAAAACAGGAATTGAAGCAGCTGTTCTTTACCTGTCTAAGTAAAGAACAATACATAAAAAGAAAAAAAATCCATCTGTTTGAGTCATAAAATCATCCTCCAGGCTCCAAGAAGAGCTTATATCCAAGTGGGAGAGAATGTGATTCCCCTCATGAAACTCAATTCTAAAGAACTACATCTTTTCCTTAAGGCCTCCTGGTGGGATAGATCTTCCTCTTTCATCAGACCAGGTTACTGAGCTACAGATATGTGTAAAGGTTAAATTACAGTACCTCAATTGGAATATGTAAAGTCTGATGATTGTTCATGCCCTTAGTGTCATACTTAAAAACAGAGCTTTGAAAATACAACATGAAGAACAGGTTCTTTTTAAAAAGGAAAGTAAAATGAAAATGAGTTCCATTTAGAAAAATGAAGAAAGTAAATGAATTTGGGAATTTAAAAATGGCTTTATAACTATGAAAGGAAAAGAAAGTTACAACATATCTGCATTTCTATGCCAAATTAACTCTAAATTCATTCAAAAGCCCACAAACTTCTATTTATTGATTATTAACATTAAAATACGTATATATCTTGAGCACTATTTTAAGACATGTTGGTGATAACGAAAAGATCCTTTGCCCTCTGATTAGCATCTAATTATGGAAGCATGAGGATTTCAAGGTAGGTAGAAGTCATTTGATATTGATGTACGTAACATGTTATAGATATTTTAAGGAAGGAAATGGTCACTGAGGGATGGAGTTAGACTGGGCAGCTCTTATGAAGAAGATTATTCTTGAACTTTGTTATTTGTTGTTCAGTTGCTCAGTCGTGTCTCTTTGCGACCCCATAGACTGCACACCAGGCTTCTCTGTCTTTCACCATCTCCAGGAGCTTGCTCAAACTCATGTCCATTGAGTTGGTGATGCCATCCAACCAATTTGTCTTCTGTCGTCCCCTTCTCCTCCTGCCCTCAATCTGAATTCCCAGCATCAGAGTCCTTTCTAGTGAGTCGGCTAATGAGTTGGCTAATGACTCTAATGAGTCACATTAGGTGGCCAAAGTATTGGAGTTTCAGCTCCAGCATCAGTCCTTCCAATGAATATTCAAGATTGATTTCCTTTAGGATTGACTGGTTGGTTCTCCTTGCAGTCCAAGGGACTCTCAAGAGTCTTTTCCAACATCACAGTTCAAAAGCATCAGTTCTTCAGTGCTCAGTCTTCTTTATGATCCGACTCTGACATCCATACATGACTACTAGATTATACCTACCTTTGTTGGCAAAGCAATGTCTCTGCTTTTTAATACTCTATGTTTGTCTTGAAATTAGGGCTTCAAAAAAAGTAAATTTTGGGTTTTGAATGACTTATATCCTTTAGATAAAAGGAAGAGGAATGATTGACAGTATGGAAGCAGGAATGTGGTATGTGATTTTAAGAATGCCAGTTTGACAGAATTGGGGCCAGTGATCATGTTGGGGATTAGTAGGGGTTTAGAATGAATAGGTAGGGTGGAGCCACTGGATGGAAGACCTGGACCGTCAGGTTGATTAGTTTTGACTTGATCCTACAGGCAAATGGATGCCCTTGTTGGGGAATGACATGCTGAAAGCAGGACCTTGAGAAGATTAGTCTAGCAGTGATTTTTCAGGAAGGGTTTGCTAGTTTGTGTATAGTAAGTGATGGATGGGTGTGGGATCAGTGAAAGTGTTAACTCAGTTATTGTATTAAAGCTTATCAGAAGCAAATCTTTAAATTCTCTACTAAGTGATTGAAACAGGGAACAAAGCCACACAGGTTTTTTTTTTTTCTTTCCTTTTCTTTTCTTGGTATTATCATAATTTATTTTAATTCTCCCCTTTTCTAATTCAGCATGCTACAAAATAGAGACCTTTCAGAGTGTTTGTACTGCTTCCACTACCTTCTCGCCCTGCCCCCACCTCCTTGTCCATGCTCAGTGGTCAGGAGGTTTTTAAAACAGATTTGTGATTCATTCTTCCATTCCCTGGGGAAGATGTGAGTCATTCAGCCTGTAATCATCAAAGTCCCTAAATCTGGGTTTGGTGCCTTGCTTCAGTTTTCAGCATAAATGTAAACTGGGTTGCTTTCCATTTTCTTCAAAATCACCTCTTCTCAGTGTGACTTCATTATCTGAAATTATGCGAAGTCCTAATATCCCAGAGAGATCCTATTGAAATGGAAATACAAACACACATTGAAAATGCCTAATAGGGATGAACTGGGGATTATCTCTGTTACTATCTTCTCAATTCAATTGAGGTCACTTTAATGATTATTTATTGAGCACACCCATCATGGATTTATAGTCTGTATAGGCACAAAGCCTTATCCACACAACAAGCATTTAAGTAATAAGTGAACAAACTGCATTGAGCTGTTAAATAGCAATATGAGATATGTTTGATTAGGTGATAAAATAGGTGGTCCAGACAATTGTAAGAATTGACTGAAATAATTACTCATCATTAAAAAATAAAACCCAAAGTCACACAGTAGTGTGCATATTATGGACGTTGAATCAACTTTCTTCATCTTACTATGAATTTCTCAGATTTGGAATGAGCACAAATGAGAACTGACATTTAATGGATTCAATATCAAAATATCATTTTATAATAGGCTTTTTCTTCTTGTTTTTGAGGTTTGCCTTTTTTTTCCCAAGTAGCTGAGTTGCCCTTTAATTAAGTGCCATTTTTTTCTTACAATTAAGGGGATTCGTTTCTCACTGAAACATATTATCTGAGTTCATATTATCTGAGTATACAGCAACCTCATCTTGATTTGAAGACTAGGCTGTAGGATTATGCAATAAGTGAATGTTCTTTGGCTGCAAAGAATATAATCAATCTGATTTCGATGTTGACCATCTGGTGATGTCCATGTGCAGAGTCTTCTCTTGTGTTGTTGGAAGAGGGTGTTTGTTATGACCAGTGCATTCTCTTGACAAAACTCAATTAGCCTTTGCCCTGCTTCATTCCGTGCTCCAAGGCCAAATTTGCCTGTTACTCCAGGTGTTTCTTGACTTCCTACTTTTGCATTCCAGTCCCCTATAATCAAAAGGACATCTTTTTTGGGTGTTAGTTCTAAAAGGTCTTGTAGGTCTTCATAGAACCATTCAACTTCGGCTTCTTCAGCATTACTGGTTGGGGCATAGGCCTGGATTACTGTAATATTGAATGGTTTGCCTTGGAAACGAACAGAAATCATTCTGTTGTTTTTAAGATTGCATCCAAGTACTGCATTTCGGACTCTTGTGTTGACCATGATGGCTATTCCATTTCTTCTAAGGGATTCCTGCCCACAGTAGTAGATATAATGGTCATCTGAGTTAAATTCACCCATTCCAGTCCATTTTAATTCACTGATTCCTAGAATGTCTATGTTCACTCTTGCCATCTCCTGTTTGACCACTTCCAATTTGCCTTGATTCATGGACCTAACATTCCAGGTTCCTATGCAATATTGCTCTTTACAGCAGCAGACCTTGCTTCTATCATCGGTCACATCCACAACTGGGTATTGGTTTTGCTTTTGCTCCATCCCTTCATTCCTTCTAGAGTTACTTCTCCACTGATCTCCAGTAGCATACTGGGCACCTACCGACCTGGAGAATTCCTCATTTAGTATCCTATCGTTTTGCCTTTTGATACTGTTCATGGGGTTCTCAAGGCAAGTATACTGAAGTGGTTTGCCATTCCCTTCTCCAGTGGACCACATTCGGCTGTGGTCCATGTGATCAGATCAACTAGTTTCCTGTGATTATGATTTCAGTGTGTCTGCCCTCTGATGCCCCCTCCCAATACCTACCGTCTTATTTGGGTTTCAAAGTGCTTACTCCGTTTGTAGATTAATGAGACAGAATTGAAATCTCTCATGGTGCTGCAGTCACATCTGGTGATGAAGTTTGATTTCTGTGCCAATAAATATGTGCCTATGCTCACAGAAGTATCTTGAGGATACTGAGTTTTTGTTGGCAGATTGAATAATGGGTGGGATAAACTGGAGTACCTTTATAAAGGGAAACTGCATTGGAATCATTTCCTGACAGTGAAGGAAACGTGCTGGGATAGAAAGAACTGGTTCTTGAATAGTGTTAAAATTCATTAGGTTGCCTGACCTATCAACCTATAAGTAAATCACATTAAGATTAGCTCAGTGTATTCTGCGTATGCTACCTGGTTGAAAGCAAAGGCCTAAGGGAAGAATATCTAGGAGATGATGAGACTTACAAGGGGAAAAAAGGAAAGCAAAAGAGAGAGAGAAAGACAAAGGAATAACATGAATTAATGACAAAGTGGAAGAGATTGTTGCATATACTTGAGTTTGGACCATTGACAGGGCAGTAGAGCAACATATTCTTGGTGTTTCAGGAGAATGGTTGTTCAAAGAACAGAAAGTCTGAGTAGATGACATGGATGACAAACAAAAATGGTTCATCTAGCCATTGACAATGTTGTTTGACTCTCCAAAGATCTTTTCTTCTTTTCCATGTTTTACAAATATAATGCATTGAAATCACATGAAAAGAGACTGTGCCGGTGCTGCATTTATTCTTGATCGGTTGGAGTAGTTGGACCTGTTCACGATATGAAAATAATGTAATTCAGAAACAACTTAATAGTTTTGAAAATGTTGCAACCCAGGGATCAAACCCAAGTCTCCCATGTTGCAGGCAGATTCTTTACCAGCTGAGCCACGAGGGAAGCTTTTGAAAATGTATTGCTTAGTAACTATATTATATATGATGATGTAGAAATTCCTTCACTTTCTCTATAGCAAAATACCTTTAAGAGTAGCTAGACAACTTGGTGCATAAAACACATTCACATACTATTTTGAAAGTATTCTATTTTGAAATAGTTCTGAATCTTCTTCCCCCAAACTCTCATTTTCTACAATAGTAGAATCATGTCCCCTTCTACATCCTAGCTATAAGCTCTTTTGCTACTTCCCCTAACCACACTTTGTATGCCAAGTAGACATAGAGAAGCTACATATAGTTCAACTGGCCATCTAGGATTATCTGATAGCATTCTTAGCTGTGGCATCAACCCAGAGTGGTTATTTGGAAGCTCCAAATTAAAAACCCTTAGACTCATATCAACAGAAGTGAGACCTAGAGGGTCATGCAGGACAACAGAAGGATATGCAAGGGTAGGTTGTTGACATTGAAAAGCTTTCACTTAAATGAACGTTGCAGATCTAAGTAATTTTCTAAATCAGCATTAAAAATGCTTATTTTTCAACATTTCATCATCTCTGGGAAAGAGCTTTCTGCATCGTCTTATTTTCCCTTTTCTTAATATTTGCAATAGGATTGCCAGGATTCATATAGAGCTCTGGAATCTCCAGGGACTCTGAAGGCAGCCCGGCTATGTTTTTATCTATCTTCATAAGGAATCTTCTACACAGAGCTGAATGTAATGATTTTTGTTTCTTCTAAGATGATTTTTTCCAAGGATTTAATGAGGCATATGGGAGAAATAACTGTTTTCAGAGGTGCAGAGATAAGAGGCTATTCCTGTTTAACTGTCTCAACAAGACTCAAAATGAAGGAAAAGTTCTGATTTAACCCCAGGAGGAGAAAAGTAACTCACCCTTTGTTGTTCAGATTTCATCAACTGTAATTCTACTTTCTTTACTTCTCAGAGTCAGAGTAGCATTTGTTTAAGGAAGTGTAATAGGTTCGTTTTTAGGAGGAGAGTGGTATTGAACAAATATGGCCTCTATTATGAAGAGGGGGTTTCCTCCGTGGCTCAGTGGTAAAGAATCTGCTTGACAGTGCAGGAGATGCAAGAGACCGTAGCTTTGATCCCTGGGTTGGGAAGATCCCCTGGAGAAAGAAATAGCAACCCACTCCAGTATTTTTGCCTGGAGAATTCCCATGGACAGAGGAACCTGGTGGACTACAGTCCATGGGATTGCAAAAGAGTCTGACAAGACTCAGCAACTAAACAACAACAACAAAGTTCATCTCAAGTGCTCAAGGAAAGGTTTCATTCATTTATCAACGAAAATATAGTAAAAGTTATAAAAATTCACAAAAGGACTATGCGTAACACTCTACTTGCCATAGTGAACACACTCTCAAAAATGCTCACTTGGTGGAATAATATTGAATCATATTTTCTGTTAATGAAAATATTATTTGAGGAATTAAAAAAAAAACTAGAAGAGAATAAAATCTCTTTATTATTAATTGTCCCTTATAGAACCTGGTAAGAAACTGATTTAACTCTCTCTTTACAGGATACCAAGGTGCCCTTGTTGTGATGTTCTACTGGATAATATCTCAGTGACATGTAAGTATCAGTGAAGTTGGAGGTCAGTTCTCAGTCACATAGGTAAGGTTGACAAAGCTCGTCTTTGGAATTTTCTTGCCTTTTCTTTCAATGCTTTTCCCCCCACTGTGGTACCTTTAACATATGACTGATATGCATGCAATGTTTTAACAATCAATTTTAAGTTCATATTCTGGTGAATTTTGTGATTGTATATAATTGTGTCAACACCACCACAATCAACGCATAGAATGCCATCACCCTGAAAAGTTTTCTTCATATCCCTTTAACTTAACCTCCCCTCCCCATTTGTCTCTTTTATGTCATTATAATTTTGTCTTTTCTAGAATTTCATATGAATGGAATCATACAGTTTGTGATTGTCTTTGATTTTTTTCACTTAGCACTTTTAGTTACTTTTTTAGTCACTGACTTTTTTCACTTTCGCTTGACCTTGACACTATTGACATTTGAGCTGTATAGTTCTCTGTTGTGGGGGGGCTAGCTCATGGTTCTCTATGTTGAGCAGCATTGCTGATTGATGAATAGCATTCCAATTTATGGATATACCACAGTTTATATTTTTTTCAAATGTTGATGGGCATTGGATTATTTTGTCTTTTGGAATATTAGAAACAAAGCTACTATGGACATTCACAGATATATTTTGTGTAGATATATGTTTCCCTTTCTTCTGGGTAAATACCTAGGAGTGGAATTGCTAGGCTATATAAAAACTTTGTACTTAACCTTTTGAGGAAATGCCAGACTGTCTTCCAAAGTGGATACACCATTTTACATTTCCACTGGTAATGCTCCAAATCCTCACCAGCACTTGGTATTGACTATCACATTGATTACAGTCATCCTCATGGGTATATTGTGGTATCTCATTGTAGTTTTGATTTATGTTTCCCTAATGACTGAACATTTTCATGTACTTATTGGTCATCTGTATATCTTCTTTGGAGAAGTGTCTATTGAAGTCTTTTGCTGATTTTTACATTGAGTTATTTGTATTTTTGTTGTTGAGTTGTAAGAATTCTTTATACAGTCTTGGTTCAAGAGCATTTTGTAAGGTACATGTTTTATAAATATTCCAAGGCTGTAGCTTATTTTTTTTTTTGTTGTTGTTTTCTTAATTATGCTTTTCAAGAAGAAAACTTTCTTAATATTTATGAAGCCCATTTCATCACTTTTAATACATTGTATTTTGGTGTCCTATTTAAGAAATTTTACCTAATTTAATGTTACAAAAATTGTTTTCTATGTTTTCTCTAGTTTAGCGGTTTTAGCTCTTACATTGAGATGTATGATCTATTTTGAGTTAATTTTTGTGTTTGGTGTGCAATAAGAGTCAAGGTTCTTTTTTTCTATATAGCTATATAGTTGTTCCAATATCATTTGTTGAAAAGAGTGTCTTTCCCCCACGAAATTGCCTTAAAATAGTTATCAAATATCAATTGAATAAAAGTATGGAAAGGTATTATACATACTTGAAAGAAATGTGTATTTTGCCATTTTTGTGTGTATTCTATGAATATTAATTAAGTTGAAGTGATGATAGTTTTGTTCAGATCTAATTTTTGCTGAGTTTTTGTCTAGTTGTTCTATCAAGTTTTGAGAGAAGACTGTTAAGATCCTTAACTATGATTGAGGAATTGTCTGTTTTTCCTTTAATTTTGCCATTTTGGTTCATGCATTTTGAAGCTTTATAATCACACACTTGTGATTATTTTATCCTGTTGAATTGACACATATATTATGATAATAAATTTATCATCTCTGGCAATGGTAATACAATTTGTTTTAAAATGTATTTTATTGAATATTAATATAGGTACTCTAGGCTTCTTAAACTCACTATTTGCATTGATCCTACTTCCAAGAGTAATCACATGGCTGTTGCCTGAAAATCAGTTCTTTACCATGTGACCCTCTCTATAGGACTACCCATGACATGCCAACTGGCTTCCCCCAGAGTGAGTGATCCAAGAGAAAAAAATATGAATGACTAAGATAGATTTCAAAACTTAAGCCTGGATGTGATATAACCGTAATTTCTGCTATGTTCTGTTGGTCACCCAGATGAACCCTGGTATAATTTGAGACTCTACAAGTACAAATGCTTGCAAGTGGGAGTCATTGGGGCTAGCTTGGATGCTGGATCCTACAATAGTTTTAGAATAAACACCTGAGAAATGAGGCCTATACTTAGAAGTTTTAATGTAAAGAATAATTGCTTTTCTGTCCAGTGTTCTCTGAAAGCCTGAAGTTGTCATGCTCAGTTACTTCTCAGAAGATATTTAATGAAAAGTGAATCTTAAAAATCTTAAATGCAGACACTTCTGACATTCTCTGCAATGTACTAGATCCTATGGTCGGCAGAGAGGAGTGTAAGAAAAGTAACATCCAACATAGTGCTGGTTTTCAAATAAATCACCACCAGTCAAAACACCAATCACGATACCAATGTTTCTGTCATTAGTATTAATCTAGTGCAGGCTTCCATCTTATTTTTCACATGGCAATGTCTTAGCTGATATCCTTGGTCCCAGACATAGTTCTTTGAATCCATTCTTTATGCTTTTGCCTGAAGTGTACTTTTATAGGTCTGATTATACAAGTCCCTTGTATAAAATATTTGATGTTTCTTTATTGCCTGTAGAAAAAAACAAACCTAATACTCTTAGAAAGTTTAAGATACCTCAAAATCTGATCCCAGCCTCTGTAATTTACACCATTCATCACCCTCACCCCCTTTACAATGCAAATTATGTCATAGTCTAATTTTTTTCCAAATAATTTTCTATAGAACTTTAATTCCCTTTGCTCTGGGGGGAAAAAAGTTTCCATGGTCATATGAGTTTGGGAGGTATTGTATAGTATATTCTTTTCTTAGAAATGAATGCAATATGTTAAAAACTTTGAAAAACTACAATACTGAAGAGGTCTATTTAACATTAATCAGTTGTTTTCCAATTTATTTGACAATGGAACCAAGTTTTGAAGAGTATTTCTTTAAAAGCATAAAACTCTTCACAGAACATATTTTGGGAAATGCTGCTCTGTCACATGGGACTATTTGAAATTTCCTGAATATCCACGTTTTATAATTTTTAACATGGAATAGAGGAGATTAATCTGGAAGTGGAAACCATACAAGGCCTTTTCTTTTCTTACCAACCCAGAAAACTTACTTATCTTTTAAAGCCCAGCTCATGTTTAATCTCTTATAATAGCTTCTCAATATTAATTGATTATCTACGTCATTATAAAAGAAACAGATATTTCTCTTTAATACTGCTTCTTACATTTTATGTGTCTGCCTCTTCTCCTGGTAAACTATGAGCTTCTTTAGGGAAGGGGCCACATCTTATGCACTTTCCTGTCTTGAATGCCTAGCGTAATGTCAGGTATTTCAGAGGCGTATTCAGTTAATGTTCATTGCATCAATATACATGAAGTTATTATGCCAATACAAGCTAATATATAAATAAAGCCTGAATTGTATATTGTATACAAAGTGCTATAGGAATTTTAAAAAATGATGTCAATGAGTACTGGAATAATAAAGGAAAGTTTCATAGAGAAGGCAGGTCTTGAACTAGAATTTGAAAGATAAGTAGGATTTGTGTAAGGTAAACACTTTAAAGGAAGACAGAGGTAGACATGATCCTGGCGTGTTAATGAAATGGCCAGGGAAAATAATGGATGCTGAGAGGTAGGAATAACTAAATTTAGGTAGCTGGAGTGAAACCAGATTATAAAAATCTTTGAATGTCAAGGAAAACTGCTTAAAGGCTGTTGATTAAAGGCTTAAATCAGGATAAAAGGAGGATTTAACAAAGATTAGACAAAAATACCCAAAACATGTATCAATTTAAATTAAGGTCTCTGTTCATTATTAGAGTCACCAATATCTTGTCAATATTTGTTGTTACATTAATTCACAGTATTAAGGCTTATGTTTGAATTGCATTGACTTTATATTTCCTAACAGAAATTTAGTAATTTATAGTTTAAGTATTATCATGAAAATAGAATCTTCCTCCTGTCCCCATTTTTTCCTGATAAAGTATTTCTCTATAGAACTATAAAGATGGTCCTCTTAAATTCAAACATGAGAAATGACCCCTGTTCTTGTCCATTAATCCATGTTTTCTAGCTCTTACATTTTGAAATGTAGAGGGAGTCGTTTGAACTCACTAGGGAAAAGGTATTCCTCAACAGAGAAACAAAACTTTTCTTAAATTGGCATTCATCTTTCTTTACCAT
The DNA here is from genome assembly GCF_049115385.1 of Moschus berezovskii. NCBI lineage: Eukaryota > Metazoa > Chordata > Mammalia > Artiodactyla > Moschidae > Moschus > Moschus berezovskii. The sequence goes on from NC_142488.1 coordinate 103,488,593, forward strand.
CAACTCATTAAAATAGTGTGAAATTAGTCTGTAGGCCATCATATTGAGTTTTTAATGTACCTATTATTAAAACATGTTTTTTCTCTTAATGAGATTGTAAGCTCCAAGAGAATATTTCAAATCTAATAATTGGATTTTGGATTGCCTTATTCCAGGAGTATATTTTCTAATTTTTTTCTGAATGCTATTAAATGAACCTTCTGAAACTGTTTCAATCTAAGTTCTACTTTATCTAAACTGACAGCTCCAAATCCACTTGCTTAGTTCTAATTCAAACCTCTATTTTTGATTTGATATCTTTAAGGAATATTATTAAGATATATATTTTAAATTTTATTTGAGATATAATTAGTATATAACATCTTCAGGTATATAACATTTTCAGGTATATAACATAATAATTCAGTGTTTGTATTTATTGTGAAATGTTCACCACAATAAGTCTAGTTAACATTCATCACTATACATAGTTACATTTTTTTCCTTATAATGAAAACTTTTAAGATCTACTCTCTTAGCAACTTTCAAATATATAGTACAGATTTATTAGCTATAGTCACCATGGTCCATTACCTGACTAATTCATTTTTAGTAGTGCCTTACCAATCCTTTCTTTCCTTTTACCTTGGATTATTTTTCTTGACTTAATTTATTACAACCTGGTATATTAAGCATTTATTTCTTTATTTTTTCATCTCTCTTCACTAAAGTTTAACATCAATGAGAGCAAGGACATTGTTTTGTTTACTGCCACATTCAGAGTTCTAAAATTTTTCCCAGAATGTAATGGTACTTAATAAATACTAGTTAAATGAATGAATGAAATAAAGAATACACTAAATGATTTTTGGCCTAAAATGAGTTATTTGAAAACAGAGCATTTATTCTTTCAATGAACAAATACTTACTGAGTTGTTTCTATATGTAAGATTTTCTATTATACTAATCACCTGCAGCATACAAAATAAATCATATATAGCCATGTCATGTCTGCCTTCAAGGAACCGTTTAGTGGGGAAGATAATATATGCACACAAATAACTTTAATACAAGATAAAAATAAAAAATTCAGAAAAAGGATGAATATAAAGTACTATAAGAATTAAAAGGGGGAAAACATTTTTGGCTGATTTAATGAGAGGGAACGGGCTTCCCAGATGGTGCCAGTGGTAAAGAAACTGCCTGCCAAGACAGGAGACATAAGAGATGCAGTTTCGATTCTTTAGTTTGGAAGATCCCCTGGAGGAGGAAATGGTAACCCACTCCAGTATTCTTACCCGGGGAATCCCACGGACAGAAGAGCCTGGCAGGCTACAGTCCATAGGGTCACAAGGAGTCGTACAGGACTGAAGTGACTTAGCATGTACTCATGAGAGTGGATATCATAGGCAAGAGAGTGTTTGACACATGGTGAATAAATATTTGGATATGCTTTAGAAGTAAATATATTTTAGAAAAACAAGTAAGTATATTTTGTATAGGAAAAAGGGTAAGCAAAATATGATATATAAAATTATAGGATATTAGCTTATTGCAATTTTATTTCAATATTCATATAGCTGACATTTTGCAAAGTGATGGTTGGTTAATTATCAGTGATAAAATATTGAGTTGACAACATGCAAAACTATTCATTTCTTTTCTGTCACTTTGACAACTGGTAAGCCAAACCACCTCATTTAATGGTATTATGGATAGACAGGAGGTGACTAACCAAATATCCTGACCTATGACACAAGGTAATATATGTATGAAATATGGTAGTGGTTTAGTCGCTAAGTTGTGAACGACTCTTGTGACTCCATGGACTATAGCCCGCCAGGCTCCTCTGTCCCTAGAATTTTCCAAGCAAGAATACTGGAGTGGGCTGCCATTTCCTTCTCCAGGGGACCTCTGGCTTCATGCTTTCTCCACTTTGACAACACACAAAATACCTATGATGGACACCTTGAAAATTCAATCAAGAATTTTGGCAGCTTGGTAAATGAAAAGATTCTAGAGGACCACCGAAAAAGAGACAGAGATATGTTTCCAGCTTAAACTGTGTTATTTATTAATTTATTTTTAAAAACCTGAAATACATCTATCATATCATCAAAGTGTAAACAATAACATAGGGAGTATTTAAAAAAACAAAAATGGGAATCATTTTTATTGCAGAATGAAATGTGCTTTATTGTCTCTTCAATGAATAATTATTGAAGACCTATTATATATAAAGCACTGAGCTAGACATTGTGGGATAAAACATGATTAATATGTATTATTTATCAAAAAACTTTAAAATCTAGTAGGGAGAAAAAGGTATCTCTTCAAAATATCAAAATACATTAATTAGAAAGTATAGTTGCCATAAAAGCTGTTGAAACGCATGCATGGGACTTCAGAGGAAGAGGAAAGCATAACCATTGGTCGGTAGATCATTGAGATGATTGCACTGAGCCTGGAACTTGAAGGAAGAATAGCATTCAATCTGCAAAATGGAGAGGGGGGGATTTAATGAAGATGGCACACCATGAGAAAAAATATAATTATGAAAAAGTGAAAAGCCTTGTTTTTAATCTTTTTTGAAATCTGTATAATGATATGTGGATCCAATAATTAGAAGAAAAATGCTTGATATGAATATGGCCCATAGCCTGCAAATATTAAATGAGATTATTACTTTTCTTTCATTAAAGAGGCCCAATAAAATCTCACGAGTGACATATTTAGATCTACTCTTAAAACACTAATAATGCCTGATAGTGGAGCATTCAGTTTTAAATGAAGGCTGTGGCAGGATCCTTCAAGACCCACCTCCCAGAATATTGGAAATAAAAGCAAAAATAAACAAATGGGACCTAATTAAAATCAAAAGCTTCTGCACAGCAAAGGAAACTCTAAGCAAGGTGAAAAGACAGCCTGCAGAATGGGAGAAAATAATAGCAAATGAAGCAACTGATAAAGGATTAATCTCCAAAATATACAAGCAGCTCCTGCAGCTCAATTCCAGAAAAATAAGTGACCCAATAAAAAAATGGGCCAAAGAACTAAACAGACATTTCACCAAAAAAAACATACAGATGGCTAACAAACACATGAAAAAAGGCTCAACATCCCTCATAATCAGAGAAATGCAAATCAAAACCACAATGAGATACCATTTCACACCAGTCAGAATGGCTGCTATCCAAAAGTCTACATGCAATAAATGCTGGAGAGGGTGTGGAGAAAAGGGAACCCTCTTACACTGTTGGTGGGAATGCAAACTAGTACAGTCACTATGGAGAAAAGTGTGGAGATTCCTCAAGAAACTTGAAATAGAACTGCCCTATGATCCAGCAATTGCACTCCTGGGCACACACACCGAGGAAACCAGAATTGAAAGAGACACATGTACTCCAATGTTCATTGCAGCACTGTTTATAATAGCCAGGACATGGAAGCAACCTAGATGTCAATCTGCAGAAGAATGGATAAGAAAGCTTTGGTACATATACACAATGGAGTATTACTTAGCCATTAAAAAGAACGTATTTGAACCAGTTCTAATAAGGTGGATGAAACTAGAGCCTATTATACAGAGTGAAGTAAGCCAGAAAGAAAAACACCAATATAATATACTACCGCATATATATGGAATCTAGAAAGATGAAATGATAACCCTGTATACGAGACAGCAAAAGAGACACAGATGTATAGAACAGTCTTTGGGACTCTGTGGGAGAGGGTGAGGGTGGGATGGTTTGGGCGAATGGCATTGAAACATGTATATTATCATATGTGAAAACGAATCGCCAGTTCAGGGTTGATGCATGTTACAGGATGCTCGGGGCTGGTATGCGGGGATGACCCAGAGGGAGGATAAGGGGAGGAGGGAGGGGGGTTCGGGAGGGGGAACTCATGTACACCCGGGGCGGATTCATGTCAATGTATGGCAAAACCAACCAATATAATATTGTAAAATAGTCTCCAATAAAAATAAAAATTATAAAAAATTAAATGAAGGCTGTGAATTGAGAAAAATGAAATGGCTCATTTCAGACTGTGTCTGATGGTCTGTGTGGTGACAAATAACTGGCCTGACTGAGTTTTTATTTGTCGGTTGGTAGTTTCTCATTGTGTATGTAGATGTGAGGAAAGAGTAGATGCATGTTTGGAGCGCATCTTTTGTGCTTTTATGCTGATTCCATATTCTTGTTGTCATGACTACCTGTCAGGCATAGAACAGAGTAGATGTTCTTTCATTTGGAATCCTATATCAGTTCTCTCTGCACCTAACATGTACTAGTCATTAAGTCAAGGGAAGTAGCAGAAGTGACTGAATTTGTATCCCTAAGAACTCCCTTTTACTGTCTACATCCATTCTTTCTCTTCTGAAAAGCTGTAATTACTCTGAAAGATAAAAGATCAACTTTTCTACTGAGTGCAAGCATGTGACTTTTCAGTGTCTAGATACTGCTTCTCTAATGAATGTGAGTCCAGCTAAACAGTTAAATTCAAGATGATTTTAATTGTAAGCCCACATTAATAGGAATGTGATATGATAATTTTTTCATGTTGAGTAAATCAGTTTAAGAACTGAAAAGGATTTATGCTTGGTTCAAAGGGAAAAAGAAATTTATGACTTACAGGGTCTTGTTTTCTTTCTCTCATTGAATTTCCCTTGTTTTTTTATGCAATGTAATAGATCAAAAATTATGGATATATTAAAATAATACTCTACTTGCTTGGAGTCAATAGTTGATACTGATGTTTTATGATTTGAGGCTAAATTACATAATTTAACCAATCACACAGATGATTCACTCAACACCTTACTCACTCTGCAGTTAACCACTTTTACTCCATTCCAGTAACCCAGTTTTAAAGGTCATACCCCAGTCTCTGCCTTCTATTACAATACTTACAGTAATTTATAATGGGGGAAGAAGGAGAGATAAATTAAGAGCTTGGGATTAACAGATACATACTACTATGTATAAAACATAAAAAGCAAGATCCTACTATATATACCACAGGGAACTACATTCAGTGTCCTGTGATAAAACATAATGGGAAAGAATATAAAAAATATATATGTATAACTGAATATGAAATATGTATACATGCATAACTGAATCATTTTGCTGTACACCAGAAACAGAGCATTGTAAACTATACTTCAATAAAAAATAGTCTTTATAAAAATTTAGCAATTATAATAATTTTAAAATAATACTATGTACAAGGCACTGTATTAAGCAATTTATATAACTTATGTATTTTTTCTGGTAACTTTTGGAGTAAATAGTAGGGACTCCCCAGGTGGTCTCGTTGTTAAAACTTCACACTTCCACTTCAGGGAGCATGGGTTATATTCTTGGTTGGGGAACTAAAATCCCACATGCTGCATGTCTTGGCCAAAAGAAAAAGTACTAATATTATCACTGCTTTACAGATGAGGAAACTGACCCTTGAAAGGTCACATAAATTTACCCCAAAGTAACACAGACATGTAGATAAAGAAACTAAAAATGAGAACCAAGATTTGACTGATTCCAAAGTCTGTACACTTTGACCACTATACTCCAACTCTGCAGTTTTAAACTATGACTCCTATCTTCACTTTTTCTGCTTCTACATCTAAGCAGATCCTTAGCCTCACTGATCCTTGCCATGCTACATTTTACCTAAAGATCCCTCACTTTCAGTTTCACATTTTTCTTTACCTAGTGTTGATACTCCCACTAGTACCCTATCCTTGTGTTTTTTGCCATTTCCCTCAGCTACTCTACCATTCTCACACCTAGATCAGTCCAAGTATCCATTTATTTTGCCTCTCTTCTCAAATCCCCAGTCTTGGTTGAGTTGTTTTTGATGACTACATTGTGCAATGATTTGGCACTTTGAAATATGTTTTTTTCTCACCTTGATGCAGTTGTCAGTACTGGTTATCAGTCTTTTTGTGATCCCTACTGACCTTCCTTTTCCAGTCTCCACTGTTGCTGTTTCAAACCATATCACATTTTTCAGACCCTCATTTTCTCCTATCCCTACCACTTCAATATATGCAAATTATTTTAACTCCTCTGTCATAGAAAGCAGAGGACCTGATTCTTCTCTCCTCTAAATTTGTATCTAGTTTTATCCATTTTACATCATTCTTTTCCAAGGCTAACCTGTGCCCTTGAGTCTGTCTTCTCTCCACAATCCAGTCACCTTATCCCTCCTCCAGAGTCTTGATCCATCAATTGTCAAATCTCTCTACTTTTCCACCCATGTCTGTTTATTGGCTGCTTTCTTTATACTACAAAGAAGTTCAAGTCACCTCACTCTCCAGGCTCCAATAGTTAAAAGACATAAGCAAAAAGGAAAGATTGGCTTGCCCTGTCTTCTTCCATGGGCTGTAGCCTTCCCTTCTCTAACATATTTCTTGAGAGAGCATAGTATTCTCACTTCCTTCATTTTATTACCTTTTGTTCTTCCCCTAACTTGCTAACAGCTCTTTACTTTGCTACATAGTCTGCAACCATACCAGATTGTGATTTATCCCAATTGCCAAGTGCAAATACTCCTGGTGAGACTGGGGAAGGAAAGTGAGTATTAGATTATTTATTTCTACTTTTAGATGACTAATTTTAATTGAATCAAGTTACTTATAATACTGGGCAGCTGTTTCAACAACATTGTGTTCTTTGGTTGGAGATGAGGGATAATTTCAGTAGTGGAGTACTTTGGGATGGGAGAAAGTCTAAGTGAAATTGTGTACTGGTGGTAATGAGGTATCTTTAAAGCACTTAGAATGCCATACAAGGGCAGGGAGTTCGTATGGTGACTCAAAATGTTTATCAAGAAACAAAAGCGGGACAGATGAAGGTAGATGGGAGCGCCTTAAAGTCAAGTTGTTTCCACTTAAACATTATGCCTCAATCCAGCCCAATCCAATCCAATTCAATCCCAGTAGACAGGTAAACTAGCGCAATGCCATAGGATTAAATATACTAGGTTTTTGTGCATTTTGTAAGAGATTTTCCTGTCGGTTTCTGGTGCATTGGGTATAGCAGAGAGTCAAAAGGCAATTGTACATTAAGGAATACTTGGCCTGATTCTGCATTTCTTCTCAAAGATCATGGACATGAAAGGTTGTTGCTATGAGCCGTGAATGACACCAGGATTCTTGGCATCCAAAGGAGTGTAATTTGATCTGGGGCCAGGGACAAGGCTTGATTGCTCAGAGCTTTTGTGTAATAAAGTCTTATTAAAGTATAAAAGAGATAGAGAAACTTCCGACATAGACATCAGGAGGGGGCAGAAAGAGTGCCCCGTTCCTAGTTTTTAGCAAGAAGTTATATATCTATTAGCAAGCTGCTAATTAGAGAAAGGAAATGTCTCAAAACTCAGAGAGTGGCACCAGGCCCTTCACCCACAACAAGCATTTTGAGATAGCATTGGCACAAGGTGAGTCATCCCGGGTCATAAAACTATTGACATGATTCTTGAAGAAAGGCAGATTCTAAGGTAAATACATAGTTCATTAATATAGCTTAAGAAAAATATTTCTGTAAGAAAAGCGCATAGGTTAATTCAAGGTTTGAGAAAAGTTAAGTTCAGGTGGAACCAGGTGTTGTCATGACAACAGAGTTTTAAAGGAAACCTCCTTTTAATTTTGTATAGAGAAGGGAAAAACAAAACATCTTACACTTGTAGTTTGTTTCCTCCTGCTGCTTAAGAGAGAGAGAAAAAATCTGACACTTGCAGCCTATTTCTTCCACTTGGGGACCCCTAGACTTCCTGCCTGTTACCCTCTCAGACACTGAATGTTTTCCTTTAGGTAAATTATAAGATACTAAAAATATATAATCAAGAATGTTCTGATGAGTCTATTTCAGAAAGTCCCCCCAGATAGGGATTTGAAACATTTGGCCTGTAATATTAAATCTTTGCATTAGGAAACAATACTTGAATTAATACCAAAATTCCTTATCTTTGACAGATACTTAACCATTTATTAGAGATTTCAAAAATCCTAAAATGTATAATTCAGCATGAAAGATTAAAGTAAGAAATTTAGCATGTCATTTTGATGTATTAAAGTTCTGACTAAAGTTTGGACTTCACTTCTTTTCTGTTTTGCTTTGTTTTTAGATGAAGTGAATGGGTATAGGGGTAAGAGAGAAGGTAATAGTTAGAAATGCGACTAGGTGTATAGAGACAGGTTGAATTAACTCTGTGTTCGTTGAGTGCCAGACCACTGGGCAGAGCATGAGATTACAGAAGCTCCTAGGATATAATCAAAAGGAAGATTTTTCTTAGGTGAAACTTTGAAATGAATTTTTTCATCCCTTTACAAATTTGAAACTCTTCATTTGAGAATTCAGAGCATTTCTATAGATGTTAAAGAAAACTTCCATTGTCTCCTTTGGTCATTCACCTTTTCTCTCTTTTTCTATCAATATCTCCTTCCTCTGTTTCTGTTTTGTGTATTACTCTATAGATGTGTGTGGCTTAAATCGTATGATATAAGAAAACTCTCTTTGGAAAGCAAAGATCGTTGGTAAGAGAATTTTCCCTGTCTTTTCTGCTATTCATGCACTAGTAAGAAATTAAAAATTCTTAATTGGATTATCAGAGTTCAGTTTGGACATCTTTGATGATTTCCCCATCATTTTGGCATGGTAGAGGTCTATTGTTATTTACAAAAATGTGATTCTCTGAGGATACAATAGTGCTCCTTTCTCTGTGGTTTCACTTTCTGAATTTTCAGTTACCTGTGGTCAACTGCAGTCCAAAAGTATTAAATGGAAAATTCCAGAAATAATTCGTAAGTTTTAAATTGCACGACATTCTGAGTAGCATGATGAAATTTCTGTCATGTCAGAAATTTCTACATGTCAGAGTAGCTGTCCTACTCTGTTCTGCCCAATATGTGAATTATTTCTTTGTCCCACCAATTCGTCACTTCTTAATTTAGAAATTTATCATAGGTGTGTATGTTATAGGAAAAAAACATAGTATATTTAAGATTCAGTACTATCTGTGGTTTATTGGAGGGCTGGGAATGTATTCCCTGAAAATAGTTCAGTTCAGTCGCTCAGTCATGTCTCACCATTTGCAACCCCATGTACTGCAGCACACCAGGCTTCCCTGTCCATCACCAACTCCCAGAGCTTCCTCAAACTCATGTACATTGAGTCAGTGATGCCGTCCAACCATTAATCCTCTGTTGTCCTCTTCTCCTCCTGCCTTCAATCTTTCCCAGCATCAGGGTCTTTTCCAGTGAGCCAGTTCTTCGCATCAGGTGACCAAAGTACTGGAGTTTCAGCTTCAGCATCAGTCCTTCCAATGAATATTCAGGACTGATTTCCTTTAGGATTGACTGGTTTGATCTCCCTGAGGATAAAGGGAAACTATGCAAGTTGTTTGATATTTTTTAGGATTGCTTCAGAAAAAGAAATTGTTGTAGTGGTTCATCATTGAACAACAATAGGTGAGCTAAATTTAGTAATTGACTTTACCATCTGACTAAAATAGTGTCAATGGACTGTACTGACTGTTCACACTGTGAATGCTTTGCTAAGATATTCAAGTCAATCTCCTTTGTTCTGTTCCTGTCCACAAGATCATTCAAGCTTCTTGTGTTTCCTATCCTAGGTCATAGGTTGATAGTTGTCTTTTTTCATTGAATATGGTTTGTCTTTCTCCTCATTTCAACTTATTTTTTGTAGTCAGTAGCAAATGAAGCTTATCTAAGCTAGAGTTCTTTTTGATAGAAAATACCACAACAAGAAAGGTCCACAAATGGAAGATATTTCTCTGATATCTGGTAGGTTTGGAGACATTGGTTTGGTAAAAAAGTACATATATACAGTGGAATACTACTCAGCCATATAAAGGAATGCATTTGAGTCAGTTTTAATGGGGTGGATGAACCTAGAGCCTATTATACAGAGTGAAGTCAGAAAGAGAAATATAAATATTGTATACTGATGCATATATATGGAATCTATAAAGATGGTACTAATGAATTTATTTTCAGGGCAGCAATGAAGAAACAGACATAGAGAACAGACCTATGGACATGTGGGGAGGGGAGGAGGGAGAGGGTAAGATGTATGGAGAGAGTATCATGGAAACTTACAACACCATATGTAAAACAGATAGTCAATGGGAATTTGCTGTTTATGACTCAGGGAACTCAAATAGGGACTCTGTGACAATCTAGAAGTGTGGGATGGGAAGGGAGATGGGAGGGAATTTCGGGAGGGAGGAGACATGGGTTTACCTATGGCTGATTCTTGTTGATGTATAACAGAAAACCACAAAATTCTGTAAAGCAATTATCTTTCAATTAAAAAATAAAGCGGTCAAAAATATAGTCCATTCAGGTTTTTCCAAATGGTCTTATGAAAAATTCAAATGAAAATTTTTGGCCAACCCTATAATTAAGGCTATATATGTGAATTTTTACCCTCTTTAGCCTGATCCATTTGTTGCATGCTATATTTAAGGATTGGTAGGAGGTCAAACTAGGGGCAAAGGAACTGAACATAACTCCCTTATGTCTCCTTTGCAGATCATAATCTATAGATACAGCTTGAGAGGCTTTTATCATTTAAGAAAGGTCAATGAAGGCTCTTCAAATTTGCATATTTTATATATTTAAATTAAAAATTTGTATATGTGAAAAATATATTGGATGGGACAACAGTAAATAAGAGAGAGGCAATATAAAATAGTAGTTAAGAGTGTAGATCTGGGTTCATAACCAGGAATATAGACAATATTTTATAAGAAATTAAAATTCTGTATAATTTATAAAATATTGAATCACTATGTTTACAACTAAAACTAATATAATAATATAAGTCAACTTTACTTCCATTTTAAAATATCCATACCAAATTATGTATATACTGGTGATATAACATAAAATCTGGGATTTGCATTAAAAATACTGAAGCAAACAGAAAAATAGGATAGATGGAGCAAATATGGCAAAATTTTGATAATTAATAAATTTGAGTGATGGTTATATGGGGTTTGTCATAACAGTCTCTCTATTGTATATATATTTGTAATTATTCATTAAAAAGCAAACCGATCCCAATGGTTCCTCAAACCATATATAATAAAATCCAAACCCTTTATAGACACCTTACAAGATTTACCTGATTTGTCTGCTTCTCTGACTCATCTCTTTCTACCCTTCCCCCCATTTTCCAACTACTCTGCTGACAATTTTGTTTTTGAACACACACAGAGCTCTTCATTTTCAGAATATCTGAATTTGTTTTTTCTTCTGTTTGGAATGCTCTTCCTTCAAATAGTTCCCCTTTTCAACATTGGGGATTCAACTCATATATTACCTCCTTGGTGCATTTGTCTCCCACCATTCTAACTAAAGAAGCCTCCATCCTCATACTCTACTATGACACCCTGTGACTCTTCAGTAAATACTTACTATCATTCTCCTTCAACTGGAAGAGTATATTTCCTTTTTCCAGTGTTGCTTGGCTTTGCCAAATTGAATGTTATGAAATGTTATGAATTGTGAATTGTTATGACTAATTCGGCCAGTTGGTTATAAGCAGATGTAATCAGGCAGACTTAAAATGTGTTTGTACAGTCAGGAACTCTTGCTCTTCTGATAGAGCCATGGAAAGAACTTTCTCTGGGCAGGTGCTGCCCTTTTGTTATTGATCTTGTTACTAATATCTCTAAAGTACTATACAGATATTTGTTGTAATTGTCAAAATCTATCACAGTGACTGGCAAATACTACGCATTCAGTAACATTTTATGGAGATTTGGAAATGGCTTGATTTAGGATCCTTTGGCCACCTCTTTGAGCCTCCAATATTAATGCAGAATATTGTGTATTGGGAGGTAGTATAATGAAACCTTGTCAATCAAACAGGAAATATCAGATTTTATGACTTGTCACTATTTGCCTTATGAGCTTTATTTGCCCTCTAAAAACCTTCCCAAAGCCTTGATATGAAGAAATATGCAGGCTCTTTCAACTAAGGGAATTCCTGACCCTGCTAGAAAATGGTTGGAAGAGAAAAAGATAATGTAGATATAGTAAGGCTATAGGTCTTTCCATGAGCTAGTTCTTTTATTATTTGTTTGTAATTTCTATGTTAATGAAGAATGTTGTGACAGTCACAGAACAAATAGCACCATATCCCTTATTTCACAGTTTGCAAAGCTTTCATTTACTTTTGACTTTTTTCCTCTGTGATGTTGATGTATTATATTAGACCCACAGGCCCTATGTCTTTTGATGCCACTGATATTTTTGATTCTTAGGATAGTTGTATTCAAGAATCAGGTAGTTTATTCCACACAGGAATGAATGATGGAAAATTTCCTGCACATCCCATGAATCTCTGGTCATTCCAGAAAGATCCCCTAAGACATTTGGAGGGAAAAATAGATAATGAAGTTCTACTTCTCCGGTTGAGTTACCTATTAAATCTTGCATACCATGTAAGGGGCAAAGCTTATACCTTGTATGTGCTAAATATTAGCTGATGCAGCATATAGTTACTATTATGGTTATTTTAAAATATAATTCTTAGGGATTTTGTTTTACTCTGAAGTTCAGATTACTATAACCTGTGATCATGTACCATGGCCTATTTCAACCAGTTATTAGTAATTGTTATTATGCTTCTGAAAGTGAAAGTGTTAGTCACTCAGTCACGTCTGACTCTTTGTGACCCCATGGACTATAGCCCACCAGGCTCCTCTATCCATGGGATTCTCCAGGCAAGAATACTGGAGTGAGTTTCCATTCCATTTTCCAGGGGATCTTCCCAACCTAGAGATCGAACCTGGGTCTTCTGTATTGCAGATGAATTCTTTACCATCTGAGCCACCAGGGAAGCCCTTTATTATGCTTTTATGGCATAATAAATTTAGTCTGTTAGTTGATTCTAAATGTCATCCAAGAGAAGTCCTCGGTTCTCTTTATTTAATATGATAACTGGTGCTTCTCTTACCATTTTATCTTTATGCCCTACTCCTTATGAACTCTTTCCTACTTGAGTTCTTATAACTTCAAAATCTAGTGTATATTCCAATCCAAAATCCCTGTAGATGTGGTTCATTAGAGTCTGTTCATTCTAAAAATATTTATCGGGTACCTGTTGGATCATGAGACAAAGCATGAATTTTGGTCTTCCATCACTGAGTCTTATTCAATATGGCTTTTTTTGTCAACACTTTAATGCTTTTCTGGGTCAGTCACCCATACTGATCTTCTTTTAGGTACTAGAGGTTTCCTTGCTGAGATTTCTTTTTCCATAACTATATGGTGCATGCTCAGTCTCTTCAGTCATGTCCAACTCTTTACAGCCCCATGGATTGTAGTCTGTCCGAATTCTCTGTCCATGGGATTTCCCAGGTAAGAAGACTGGAGTGGGTTTCCATGACCTCCTCCAGGGGATCTTCTCAACCCAGGGATCGAACCCACATCTCTTATGTCTCTTGCACTGGCAAGCAAGTTCTTTACCAGTAGCACCACCTGGGAAGCCCACATATGGTATATGCCAACAATTAATCAATAACCATGTGAATCAGGAAAAGAGTTTAAGAGTGTCAGCAGTATGTGAATGCAGGTCTGAGTTGGAGGCTACAACAGAGAGGAAGCACATTTTAAAACATATCTTAAAGTGATCTATATATAGCAAATACAGTCATATATATATATGAATTAACAAAGCAGTTCCCGTCTTTTGATGGGGAGCTCGTGGTTTATAATATAAATGGCATTATTTTGAGAGAGGGATAACTTAGGTATGGCATTGGGTTTTTTTTCTTTTTGCATCTTGAGTCAGTTGTAAAATAACTTAATGTAGCTTTTTGCAACTGTGTATTCTATGGTATTTTTTCCATTTGGTGAAATTTTAACTGTTAATGTTTATGGCATTGTGCTTTGTACCATTTATTAAATAAAAATTAATAAAAAAATAAAGTGATCTATAGAAACTGCTGCGTATGTAGGTGTCTCCTATGGAGTCTACTACTGAGCTCAGCTATGGACATATCCCAAGAACTATTTTATGGTGTTTTGGCACCATGACAGAAGATCAACCTTAATTTGGTAACAAGGTTGTTAGAGTTTTGAAGAGCTTATTACCACTCATGATGTTTAGTTGAATTATGGCAATGCTTTCTAGATTGTCAATGCTTCTACTGTTCTTAATTTAACCATCCTCTTTAAAAACAAACTATATTAACTCATATCAAAAGATATGAATTCCATGTCTGACTCTGTCAGTAGCTAGCTATCTTCTCTTTGGCTAGTTCTTCTATAAAATGAGGGATAATCTTCAATGTATCCTCCAGCAATGATATTCTCTGATCCTATGAGTATGTACTTATTCCTAGAAAGATACTACCTCTTTTCATATATTTTCATGGCATTTATAAATATCATTAGAACTAAAGAACACTGAAAATGGAGACCCATGACTGAAGAAGTAGAACACCATAAGAAGTCAGAAATGTATCATTGTCCTTTGTCGTCATTTCAATAAATGATTTCTATCTTTAGTACATGCATATATCTCTTTAGCTATAGAGCTGCTTAATAATCAGGCATAAATACCCTTTGGTAATTAGGGGGCATGCCTCCTACTGCAAAATCATAAGATATAAGAATTGGGATGATTAATTATTGCTAAAGTAATTGAAGAATGGAATACCCTGATCAGTCTTGACAAATTGTGTCTTGTTTTTCTCTTTAAGAAAACAATGAATAAGAGCTTTTATTGTAGATAAAAGAGAATACATATAGAATTTTCATATCATTCCAAAGGCTTTTATTAAAAGTGTTATATAAACTTAGAAATGGCGGAAAGGACTTGGTCACAAGGAAATAAAGTTTTTCAATGCTCTAATTACTTAAAATATTCATTACAATAAAACAGAACTGATTTAAAGTGGAAGCTAGCATCCTGTATCATGCTTCGAACCTGGACTGGCGATTCGTTTCACATATGATAATATACATGCTACAATGCCATTCTCCCAAATCATCCCACCCTCGCCCTCTCCCACAGAGTCCAAAAGACTGTTCTGTATACCTGTGTCTCTTTTGCTGTCTTGTATACAGGGTTATCGTTATCATCTTTCTATATACCATATATATGGGTTAGCATACTGTACTGGTGTTTTTCTTTCTGGTTTACTTCACTCTGTATAATAGGCTCTGGGGCTGGTGCACTGGGATGACCCAGAGGGATGATATGGGGAGGGAGGTGGGAGGGGGGTTCAAGATGGTGAACACATGTACACCTGGGGCACATTCATGGCAATGTATGGCAAAACCAATACAATAATGTAAAGTTAAAAAAAAAAAGAAAAGAAAAGAAAGAAAAAGAAAAAATTAGAATAAAATAAAAAAAAATTTTAAATTGGATTATAAAAAAAAGAATTTAACCTGAATTTTTTGTAGTTAGTAACATTAATAATAATATTTTGGAATATGTCTCAATCTTAACTAAACAGATTGAAAACTAAAAAAAAAAAAAAAAAAAAGTGGAAGCTAGGATGGTCTCCCTCAACAAAGAATAAGCCAGCTTTCTATGCCAATAGCTGAGACCTTGCCCCTTCCCCTCTTTCACCAGAAAAGCATCTGATGACCAGAAACACATTTAGTGTTCTCTAGAAGTCATGCATTAGGATTTAGTTTACATAGGAAAAATATACTTTTTCATGCAAATTTGGTGCTTTCAAAAAGGCTTGTTTGTTATTGTTGTTCAGTCGCTCAGTCATGTCTGACTCTTTGCGACCCTGTGGACTGTAGCCGACCGGGTTCCTCTGTCCTTGGGATTTCCCAGGCAAGAATACTGGAGTGAGTTGCCATGCCCTCCTCCAGGGGATCTTCCCAACCTAGGGATCAAACTCGCGTCTCCTGTATTGGCAGGTGGATTCTCTACCACTGAGCCACCAGGAAGCCCTGTGATGAAACCCTTTCTGATGAATTCTTCCTTTTTAAAAAATTTTTGCACTTATTGTTTATGTCACAAATAAGACCTTATTGTTTAGTCCTGATATCACAGAATTTAGCACTTTATAGTATTGTATTCTTTATACAGTCTATGACTGTAAACCTGTCTCAGCTGGTTTTCAAGTGCCTCAATAACAGGATTCTCTTTCTCAACTTACTATGATTCTCCACAACTTCTAGCATGCTTCTGGGCACGTAGAAGATGCCTTGATTAAATGATTGATTAATCAATATTGTTTGATGAAAAATGATTGAGAGTGACATGGACTGTGTACAAATTTGAGAAAACAAATATGACACTTGGATGCCTTGAAGAATGTACCATTCGGATGTCTGATTAATGGATAAGGTTTAATTCATCATCTTCTCATCATTGACCAGCAGACATACAGCATCAATGTTAGTACAATAGAGACTTTTATTTTTGAAACATAGCAGTGTCAGTAATATTATAAAATAAAACGTGCAGGAGCTTTTAAGTTTAATTAGGTCTCATTTGTTTTTGTTTTTTACTTTCATTACTCTAGGAGGTGAATCAAAAAAGATCTTGCCATAATTTATGTGAAAGAGTGTTTTTCCTATGTTTTCCTCTAAGAGTTTTATAGCATCTGGTCTTACATTTAGGTCTTTAATCCATTTTGAGCTTATTTTTGTGTATGGTGTTAGGAAGTGTTCTAATTTCATTCTTTTACATGTAGCTGTCCAGTTTTCCCTGCACGACTTATTGAAGAGGCTGTCTTTTCTCCATTATATGTTCTTGCCTTCTTTGTCAGAGTTTAGGTGACCATAGGTGTGTGGGTTTATCCTTGGGCTTTCTGTCCTGTAACATTGGTCTATATTTCAGTTTTAAACTTAAAAGCTTCTGTACAGCAAAGGAAATGATAAACAAGATGCAAAAACAACCCTCAAAATGGGAGAAGGTATTTTCAAAAGAAGCATCTGACAAGGGATTAATCTCCAAAATATACAAATAGCTCATGCAACTCAACATCAAAATAGCAAACAACCCAAATAAAAAATGGGTACAAAACCTAAGTAGACATTTCTCCGAAGAAGACATATGAATGGTCAAGAGACACATGAAAAGATGCTCAACATAACTAGTTATTAGAGAATGCAAATCAAGATTACAATGAGGTGTCACCTCACACTCGTCATAATGGCCATCATAAAAATATCTACAAACAATAAATGCTGGAGCGGGTGTGGAGAAAAGAGAACCCTCTTGCACTGCTGGTGGGTGTGTAAATTGATGATGATTACTACGGAGAACAGTATGGAGGTTCCTTAAAACACTGAAAATAGAACTACCTTATGACCCAGCAATCTCACTACTGGGCATATGCCCTGAGGAAACCACAATGTAAAAAGACACATGTACTCCAGTGTTCACTATTTACACTATTTACAATAGTCAGGATATGGAAGCAACCTAAATGTCCATTAACAGATGAATGGACAAAGAAGATGTGGTTCATATATACAATGGAATATTACTCAGCCATTAAAAGGAACAAAATTGGGTTATTTTTAGAGATGTGGATGAACCTAAAGTCTGTCATACAGACAGAAGTAAGCCAGAAAGAGAACAAACAAATATCATATATTAACACATGTATGTGTAATCTAGAAAAATGGTACATATGAACCTATTTGCAGGGCAGGAATAGAGACATAGAATGGACATGTGAACACAAAGCAGGGAAGGGGGGCGTGGGATGAACTGAGAGAGTAGCTTTGACGTATACACACTACCATATGTAAAATAGATAGCTGGTGGGAAGCTGCTCTATAGCAAAGGGAGCTCAGCCTGGTGCTCTGTGAGGACCTAGATGGGTGGGATGGAGGGTGGAGTGGGAGGGAGGTCTGAGAGGGAGGGGACAGATGTATACATATAGCTAATTCACTTCACTGTGCAGCAGAAACTAACATAGCTTTGTAAATCAATTATAGTTCAAAAAAAATAAATGAAATGTGATCAAACTGAATTTTTTAATTGTTAGGACAGGTTTTATTCAGTTTCATTTTTATAAAACTTCAAATATCTGTATATTTTTGGTTTCAATTTTAACATTTGGTTCATTTTAACAATCATTTCTATACAAACATAACAAAACTATTGCCTTACGATTATTATTTTACAGATTCTGATAGGATCTAATGATGTTTAATTTTATGTATCAACCCTGAATAACGTGAAGTGTCAGGTGTGTTTGGCCTTCATCAGACTCATATCTGACCTCTACTTCGTTTCAGGCTCACTTAGCACAATGTCACATCAGAAATAGGTAACTATCAGAGCTTGTGGTGTTAGTGTTATTCATTCAGTGGTGTTGGACTCTTTTGAGACCCCATGGATTGTATCCTGCCAGGGTCCTCTGTTCATGGAATTCAACATGCAAGAATACTGGAGTCAGTTACCACTCCCTTCTCCAGGGTATCTTCCCAACTCAGGGATCGAACCTGAGTCTCCTGCATTGCAGGTGGATTCTTCACCATCTGAGCCACCAGGGAAGTTTAATTTGATCTAAATTTCATACACCAGTTCTTATACCAGAGTTCTTTGCTTTCATAAGACTGACTCATAATTACTGCCTATTTAGTGGTACAGATTGTGAAGTTCATTAAAGCACCAGGATGAGAGGGAAAATGGAGTCTGGCATGGAGCTCTATTGCCTGGAAGGAATAGGAGCCTTTTAATAATTTGATGAATACACTATATGGGCCAGCAGTGTTTTCATCTTAGGTTTATTTTAGCCTTGATCCCTGTCTATTACCTAAAGCCTTCTGTCTCCTTTCAAACTGGCCTCACTTACTGTGCCCATTGAGACAAATTCCCTTTGTTGCACTAACCTCACGGATGCTTCACATATGAGAGTTTAGTCTCTTCAGTGATTGGGCAGATAAGGTTATGCTACTCTTCAAAACCTGACTTGTTGATTTGGTTTGCTACCATCAAATGATATTAGTGTGCTGCAATTAGTGATTTCCCTAAAATTGAAAATAATGGTTCTGTATTTGAAGTCTCAAGCATAGACTTCTTACATTCATTATACATAAAAAGATCTTTTGAACTAAAATGATGTCTTTGCATATGTTAAATAAATGTTCAAAAAATGTAATACTTTTAAAGTGAATTTTTTTTTCTTCAAAGCAATGAAATCTCAAGATAAAGGAGTAGATCTGGGAAAAAGAAAAAATAGCTTTGACTGCTGCTATCACAGATTATTAGTTTTTATTTTTTTTAACATGATATATGTTCCTTGAAACAAAGTTCAAACAATACTTAAGTGTAGAGAATAAAAAGTTAAAACTCTTCTTGACCCACTGACTGAGCCAGTCCCACACCCAAAGTGTAACACTATAACAAGACTGATGTATTTTCTTCCAGAATTTTTCTACATGTGTGTGCATGTTCAGTCACTCAGACATGTCTGACTCTGTGACTCCATGGACCGTAGCCTGCCAGGCTTCTCTGTCCATGGAATTTTCTGGGCAAGGATTCCGGAGCAGGTTGCCATTTATTCCTTGAGGGAATCTTCCAGACCTAGGGATCGAACCCACATCTCTTGAACCTCCTTCACTGGTAGGTGAATTCTTTACCACTGTTCCACCTGGATATATGTGTAGATTTTTTTTTAAAAAGGGTTTTTTAATAAAAAAAAAAAGGTTTGTGGTATATGTATTGTTTTGAAAATTCCCCCCCCCCTTTTTTTTTTTACATGACATGATGTCAAGGACATACTGTCATGCAACTTGTTGATGCTGTTGTTGTTCAGTTACTCAGTCATGTCCGACTCTTTGGGACCCTATGGGCTGCAGTCGGCCAGGCTCCTCTGTGCGTGGGATTCTCCGGGCAAGAATACTGGAGTGGGTTGCTTTGCCCTACTCCAGGGGATCTTCCTGACCCAGGGATCGAACCTGAGTCTCTTACATCTCCTGCATTGGCCCACAGGTTCTTTACCACTTACGTTACCTGGGAAGTCCACATACCTTCATACTTAGTACCTAAAGAACTTACTCTGTTAATGGCATCATGGTATTTCATAGTCCAAATATACCCAGATTTATCTGACAAATTATATTGCATGGCACATTATTCCTTATTTTTCACTCTTATAAATAATGTTGTCATCAACATTCTTTACTAATATCTTATATTAGTTTTCTTTTCCTGAATAACAAATTATATCAAATTTAGCACTTAAAAGAAGACAAATTCATTATTTCATGATTTCCATGGAGTTTTAACTAGGGCAGGATCTGATGCCAAGCCTCTAAAGGTTGATGGCTGAGTGACTTTCTTTGTGGCTATATGACTAAGTTTCTTGCTTTTTTACTGGCTGTTGGGCAGGGATCACTCTCAGAACCTATAGGCCACTCTCAGGTCCTTGCCACATAGTGCCCTCCATTGGCTCTCTCACATTTTGAATCTCTCTGATGTTGTGAAGAGATCAATCTCTTTGTGGGGCTCACTTAATCAAGACAGAACCAGGAGGGAAGAAGATGGTGGAGGAATAGGACGAGGAGACCACTTTCTCCACCACGAATTCATCAAAAGAACATTTGAAAGCTGAGTAGATTCCACAAAACAACTTCTGAATGCCAGCAGAGGACATCAGGCACCCATAAAAGAAGCCCATTGTCTTCGAAAGGAGGTAGGAAAAAACATAAAAGATAAAAAGAGAGACAAAAGAGGTAGGGACGGAGCTCCATCCCGGGAAGGGCAGCCTAAAAAAGAGAGAAGTTTCCAAACACCAGGAAACACTCTCACTGGCAAGTCTGTGGCGAGCCTTGGAACCTCAGAGGGCAACATAACTGGGAGGAAAAAGAAATAAATCATTAAAACCCACAGATTAAGCGCCCAATGGTAACTCCCAGCGGAGAAGCAATGCAGATGCCCGCATCCACCATTATCAAGCAGGGGCTGGGCAGGGAGGAGCCGGCTGCATTGTTTAGAGTAAGGACCAGGCCTGAATGCTGCGAGGGAAATCTGAGAGAGCTAACTGGACATAGCAAAGCAGACTGTGGGATAGCTATGCTGCAAAAAGGCAAAAACCCTAACCTAAGACTCCACAAGACCCACTCACAGAACAAAGGACTGAACAGAGCTAGCTGGCTGCGGATAGCCCATCCCTGACCGAGACAGGCACAGGAGGGCAGCCAGAGCCGTAAGAGGGCAATCGCAGCCCCAGAGAGGCAGGTGATACCAAACTGCAAGCAGGCTTTGTTGATAACCAAGACTTCTTAGGTTTTTGGCCGGTCGACATCCGCCTGAGAAGATGCGCAGTTGTACACCCAGCAAAACGAGCGGCAGGGACCAGGGAGGTGATAAGTTGCAGCGACCGCACTCACCAAACACCTGGTCACCTGAGCTGCCCAGACCAGGGAAGGGCACAAAACGCAGGCCGAACAAAGTCTGTGCCTTTGTGGAGTACCTGAGTACCTGGAACTGAGCGACTTAGACCTGGGATATGCATGCAACCCAGCACAGGCCTCAGACAGTTCCTGGCAGAGCAACCTAGAGCCTGTGCGGTGTAGATTGGCACAGCATACACACGAGGGCAAACCCAGTAAGCGGGGGCAAACCCAGTGTGGCCAAGACACTGCAAGCACTCCTCACAGATGCCAGTGATATTTGTCTGCAGTGTTCCTCCCTCCCTACAGCATGGCTGAACAAGTGAGCCTTAAAAAGTGTTCACCACTGCCCCCAAGTGTCAGGGTGGAAATTAGACACTGAAGAGACCAGCAAGCAGAAGAAGCTAAAACAGAGGGAGCCACCTTGGAAGTGATAAATGGAGAAGTCTTGAGCCGACTGCAAGGATAAGACTGAAAAGCAGGGGCAGAGGCTTAAGTCCAAATCCTGAGAACACCAGAGAACTCCTGACTCCAGGGAACATTAATCGATAGGAGCTCATCAAATGCCTCCATACCTACACTGAAACCAAGCACCACCCAAGGGTCAACAAGTTCCAGAGCAAGACATACTACACAAATTCTCCAGCAACACAGGAAAATAGCCCTGAGCTTCAATATACAGGCTGTGCAAAGTCACTACAAACCCATTGACATCTCATAACTCATTACTGGACACTTCATTGCACTCCAGAGAGAAGAAATCCAGCTCCACACACTGGAACATGGACACAAGCTTCCCTAACCAGGGAATCTTGACAAGCCACCTGTCCAACCTCACCCACAGTGAGGAAACTCCACAATAAAGAGAACTCCACAAACTGCCAGAAGACGGAAAGGCCACCCCAAACACAGCAATATAAGCAAGATGAAGAGGCAGAGAAATACCCAGCAAATAAAGGAACAGGATAAATGCCCACCAACCAAAACAAAAGAGGAAGAAATAGGGAACCTACCTGATAAAGAATTCTGAATAATGATGGTGAAAATTATCCAAAATCTTGAAAACAAATTTGAGTTACAGATAAATAAGCTGGAGACAAAGATCGAGAAGATGCAAGAAAGGATTAACAAGGATCTAGAAGATAAAAAAGAGTCAATATACAATGAATAATGCAATAGATGAGATCAAAAACACTCTGGAGAATAACGGGGGCAGAAGATAGGATAAGTGAGTTAGAAGATAGAATGGTAGAAATGAATGAAACAGAGAGGAAAAAAGAAAAAATGATTTAAAAGAAATGAGGACAACCTCAGAGACCTCTGGAACAATGTTAAACGTCCCAACATCCGAAACATAGGAGTCCCAGAAGAAGAAGACAAGAAGAAAGACCATGAGAAAATACTTGAGGAGATAATAGTTGAAAATTTCCATAAATGGGGAAGGAAATAGTCACCCAAGTCCAAGAATCCCAGAGAGTCCCAAAGAGGAAAAACCCAAAGCGAAGTACCCCAAGACACATATTAATCAAATTAGCAAAGATCAAACACAAAAATCAAATATTAAAAGCAGCAAGGGAAAAGCAACAAATAACACACAAAGGGACCTCCAGAAGGATAACAGCTGATCTTTCAATAGAAATTCTTCAGGCCAGGAGGGAATGGCAGGGCATACTTAAAGTGCTGAAAGAAAATAGCCTACAGCCCATATTACTGTACTCAGCAAAGATCTCATTCAAATATGAAGGAGAAATCAAAAGCTTTACAGACAAGCAAAAGCTGAGAGAATTCAGCATCACCAAACCAGCTCTCCAACAAATGCTAAAGGACCTCCTCTAGACAGAAAACACAGAAAGAGTGTATAAACTCGAACCCAAAACAATAAAGTAAATGGCAACGGGATCATACTTATCAATAATTACCTTAAATGTAAATGGGTTGAATGCTCCAACTAAAAGAGAAAGAATGGCTGAATGGATACAAAAACAAGACCTCTATATATGTTATCTACAAAAGACCCACCTCAAAATGAGGGGCACATACAGATTCAAAATGAAGGGCTGAGAAAAAGATATTCCATGCAAATAGAGACCAAAAGAAAGCAGGAGTAGCAATACTCATATCAGATAAAATTGAATTTAAAACAGAGGCTGTGAAAAGAGACAAAGAAGGACACTACATAATGATCAAAGGATCAATCCAAGAAGAAGATATAGCAATTATAAACATATATACACCCAACATAGGAGCACCGCAATATGTAAGACAAATGCTAACAAGTATGAAAGGGGAAATTAACAATAACACAATAATAGTGGGAGGATTTAATACCGTACTCACACCTATGGATAAATCAACTAAACAGAAAATTAACAAGGAAACACAAAAGTTAAATGATAAATAGACCAGCTAGACCCAATTGATATCTATAGGACATTTCATCCCAAAACAATGAATTTCACCTTCTTCTCAAGTGCACACGGAACCTTCTCCAGGATAGATCACATCCTGGGCCATAAAACTAGCCTTGGTAAATTTAAATAAACTGAAATCATTCCAAGCATCTTTTCTGACCACAATGCAGTAAGACTAGATCTCAATTACAGGAGAAAAACTATTAAAAATTCCAACATATGGAGGCTGAACAACACGCTGCTAAATAACCAACAAATCATAGAGGAAATCAAAAAAGAAATCAAAATATGCATAGAAATGAATGAAAATGAAAACACAACAACCAAAGAAATCAGAGAGGACACTAATAGTTGGAGAAATATTCTGTGTTCATGGATTGGAAGAATAAATATTGTGAAAATGAATATATTACCCAAAGTAATTTATAAGTTCAATGCAATCCCTATCAAGCTACCAAAGGTATTTTTCACAGAGCTAGAAGAAATAATTTCACAATTTGTATGGAAATACAAAAAACCTTGAATAGCCCAAACAATCTTGAGAAAGAAGAATGGAACTGGGGGAAGCAACCTGGCTTCAGACTTCAGGCTCTACTACAAAGCCACAGTCATCAAGACTGTATGGTACTGGCACAAAGACAGAAATATAGATCAATGGAACAAAATAGAAAGCCTAGAGATAAATCCATGCACCTATGGACACCTTATCTTTGACAAAGGAGGCAAGAATATTCAGTGGAGAAAGACAATCTCTTTAACAAGTGGTGCTGGGAAAACTGGTCAACCACTTGTAAAAGAAAGAAACTAGAACACTCCCTAACACCATACACAAAAATAAACTCAAAATGGATTAAAGATCTAAATGTAAGACCAGAAACTATAAAACTTCTAGAGGAGAACACAGGCAAAACACTCTCCGACATAAATCACAGCAGGATCCTCCATGACCCACCTCCAGAATATTGGAAATAAAAGCAAAAATAAACAAATGGGACCTAATTAAAATCGAAAGCTTCTGCACAGCAAAGAAAACTATAGGCAAGGTGAAAAGAGAGCGTTCAGAATGGGATAAAATAATAGCAAATGAAGAAACTGACAAAGTATTTCTGCTTCATTGACTATGCCAAAGCCTTTGACTGTGTGGATCACAATAAACTGTGGAAAATTCTGAAAGAGATGTGAATACCAGACCACCTGACCTGCCTCTTGAGAAACCTGCATGCAGGTAAGGAAGCAACAGTTAGAACTGGACATGGAACAACAGACTGGTTCCAAATAGGAAAAGCAGTACGTCAAGGTTGTATATTGTCACCCTGCTTATTTAACTTCTATGCAGAGTACATCATGAGGAATGCTGGGCTGGAAGAAGCACAAGCTGGAATCAAGATTGCCGGGAGAAACATCAATAACCTCAGATATGCAGATGACACCACCCTTATGGCAGAAAGTGAAGAGGAACTCAAAAGCCTCTTGATGAAAGTGAAAGAGGAGAGTGAAAAGGTTGGCTTGAAAGCTCAACATTCAGAAAACTAAGATCATGGCATCTGGTCCCATCACTTCATGGGAAATAGATGGGGAAACAGTGGAAGCATTGTCAGACTTTATTTCTTTTGGGCTCCAAAATCACTGCAGATGTTGATTGCAGCCATGAAATTAAAAGACGCTTACTCCTTGGAAGGAAAGTTAGGACCAACCTAGATAGTATATTAAAAAGTAGAGACATTACTTTGGCAACCAAGGTCCATCTAGTCAAGGCTATGGTTTTCCTGTGGTCATGTATGGATGTGAGAGTTGGACTGTGAGGAAAGCTGATCGCCGAAGAATTGATGCTTTTGAACTGTGGTGCTGGAGAAGACTCTTGAGAGTCCCTTGGACTGCAAGGAGATCCAACCAGTCCATTCTAAAGGAGATCAGTCCTGTGTGTTCTTCGGAAGGACTGATGCTACAACTGAAACTGCAATACTTTGGCCACCTCATGCGATGAATTGACTCTCTGGAAAAGACTCTGATGCTGGGAAGGATTGGAGGCGGGAAGATAATGGGTGGACAGAGGATGAGATGGCTGGATGGCATCACTGACTCGATGGACATGAGTTTGAGTGAACTCCGGGAGTTGGTGATGGACAGGGAGGTCTGGCGTGCTGTGATTCATGGGGTCACAAAGAGTCAGACAGGACTGAGCGACTGAACTGAACTGACAAAGAAGTAATCTCAAAAATATACAAGCTACTCCTGCAGCTCAATTCCAGAAAAATAAACGACCCAATAAAAAAATGGGCCAAAGAACTAAACAGACATTTCTCCAAAGAAGACATACAGATGAGTAACAAACGCATGAAAGATCCTCAACATTACTCATAATCAAAGAAATGCAAGTCAAAACCACAATGAGGTACCATTTCACGCCAGTCAGAATGGCTGCTATCCAAAAGTCTACAAGCAATAAATGCTGGAGAGGGTGTGGAGAAAAGGGAACCCTCTTACACTGTTGGTGGGAATGCAAACTAGTACAACCACTATGGAGAACAGTTTGGAGATTCCCTTAAAAACTGTAAATAGAACTGCCAGACGACCTAGCAATCTCACTCCTGGGCATACACACCAAGGAAACCAGAATTGAAAGAGACACATGTACTCCAATGATTATCGCAGCACTGTTTATAATAGCCAGGACATGGAAGCAACCTAGATGTCCATCTGCAGATGAATGGATAAGAAAGCCCTGGTACATATACACAATGGAATATTTTTCAGCCATCAGAAAGAATACATTTGAATCAGTTCTAATGAGGTGGATGAAACTGGAGCCTATTATACAGAGTGAAGTATGCCAGAAAGAAAAACACCAATACAGTACATAAACACATATATATGGAATTTAGAAAGATGATAACTGTAACCCTGTATACGAGACAGCAAAAGAGACACAGATGTATAGAACAGTCTTTTGGACTCTGTGGGAGAGGGTGAGGGTGGGATTATCTGGGAGAATGGCATTGAAACATGTATATTATCATATGTGAAACGAATCACGAGTCCAGGTTCAACTCATGATACAGGATGCTCGGGGCTGGTGTACTGGGATGAACCAGAGGGATGGGATGGGGAGGGAAGTGGGAGGGGGGTTCAAGATGGGGAACACATGTACACCCGGGGCCGATTCGTGTCAATGTATGGGAAAACCAATACAATAATGTAAAGTAATTAGCCTCCAATTAAAATAAATAAATTAAATTTTTTGTTAATTAATTTATTTTTTATTGGAGGCAAATTATTTTACAATATTATATTGGTTGGTTTTGCCATACATTGACATGAATTCGCCCCGGGTTTACATAAGTTCCCCCTCCTGAACCCCCCTCCCACCTCCCTCCTCTCTTTATCCTCCCTCTGGGTCATCCCCGCATGCCAGCCCCGAACATCCTATAATATGCATCGACCCTGAACTAGTGATTCATTTCACATATGACAACATATGTCTTTCAATGCCATTCTCCCAAATCATCCCACCCTCACCCTCTCCCACAGAATCTAATGAAAATCATTCCTCTGATTATGTTATCAATCAGTTGATTTAGGATTAATTCAAAAGGAAGTTTACCCTGATGGTTCTGTCTTTTTTTAAAAAGACAAAAAAAAAAAAAAAAGATAGAACCATCAGGGTAAACTTCCTTTTGAATTAATCCTAAGTCAACTGATTGATAACATAATCAGAGGAATGATTTTCATTAGATTCATAGGTCTTGCCCACACTCCAGAGGGTTATGGAAGTCATGTACACTAAGGAGTGGGAATCTTGGAGGTTATCCTAGAATTATGCTTATCACATACTCTTAGACCCTTTATAGGTTTATCTGTTGGAAACAGTTACAAGTAAAATTGCTAGGCCAAAAGGTATGGGTATTAGAAATTTTGATTCACATCTAACTTTCTGTTTTTAATTGAAGTATAGTTGACTTACAGTATTATATATTTTATTAGTTTCATATGTACAACACAGTTGATTTGATATTTTTATATATTAAAAAATGATCACCACTATTAGTCTAGTTGCTGTCTGTCACCAGAAAATGCATTAGAGTGTTACTGACTCTATTTCATATGATGTACATTGCATCCTTATGACTTATTTATTTTATAACTGGAAGTGTGTACCTCTTAATCTGCTTCATTTATTTCATCCATTCCCCACATCCCGCTCCTCTGGAAACCACTAGTTTGTTCTCTGTGCCTATGAGTCTGTTTCTGTTTTGTCATGTTCATTATTTTTAATTTTTATTTTTTTAGATTTCACATACAAGTGAAATCATACATTATTTGTCTTTCTCTCACTGGTTACTCCACTTAGGATAATATTAATACCCTCTAGGTCCATCCATGTTGTTGCAAATGCAAGGTTTCTGAGTAATATTCCATATCTTCCTTATCCATTCATTTGTTGACTGGCACTTAGGTTGCTTTCACGTCTTGGCTACTGTAAATAATGCTGTTATAAACATCGGGGTGCATATATCTTTTTGAATTAGTGTTTTTGTTTTCTTAGGATAGATACTCAGAAGTAGAGCTTGCTGAATTGTGTGGTAGTTTTATTTTTAATTTTTTGAGGAACTTCCAAATAGTTTTCCATAGTGGCTATACCAATTTATATACCCACTAACATAAATGGCATTATTTTGAGAGAGGGATAACTTAGGTATGGCATTGGGTTTTTTTTTTTTTTCTTTTTGTAGCCTGAGGCAGTTGTAAAGTAATTAGTGTAGCTTTTTACAACTGTGTATTCTATAGTATTTTTTCATTTGGTGCAATTTTAACTGTTAATGTTTTTGGCATTGTGCTTTGTACCATTTATTAAATAAAAGTTAAAAAAAAGAAAAAGATATATATACCCACTAACAGTGCACAGGGGTTCCCTTTTCTCCAAATCCTTCCCAACATTTTCTGTTTCTTGTCTTTTTAATAATAGCCATTCTGACAGGTGTGAGATGATATCTCACAGTGTTTTTGATTTGTGTTTTCCTGATGATCAGTGGTGTTCAGCGTTTGTTTCATGTGTATGTTTGCCATCTGCATGTCCTATTTAGAAAAATGCCTGTTCAGGCCCTCTGCCCACATAGAATTATATGAGTTCTTTACATATTCTGTGTATTAATCCCTTGGTAGACATATCAAGGAGACATATCGGACATATCGGAGAAGGCAATGGCAAGCCACTCCAGTACTCTTGCCTAGAAAATCCCATGGATGGAGCAGCCTAGTAGGCTGCAGTCCGTGGGGTGGCTAAGGGTCGGACACGACTGAGCGACTTCACTTTCACTTTTCACTTTCACACATTGGAGAAGGAAATGGCAACCCACTCCAGTGTTCTTGCTTGGAGAATCCCAGGGACGGGGGAGCCTCGTGGGCTTCCATCTATAGGGTCACACAGAGTCGGACACGACTGAAGTGACTTAGCAGTAGCAGCAGACATATCATTACAAATATCTTCCTCCATTCAGTTGGTTGCCTTTAAGTTTTATTGATGGCTTTATTTGCTGTATAGAAACTTTTAATTTAATATAGTCCCATTTACTTATTTTTACTTTTGTTTCCTTTGCCTGAGACAGATCCAAAAAATATTTCTAAGACTGATGTCAAAAAGGTAACTGCCTATGTTTTTTGTTTTTTTGTTTTTTTGCTAGGAGTTTTGTGATTTCAGGTCTTATATTTAACTCTTTAATCCATTTTGGGTTTATTTTTGTATATGGTGTTAGAAAATGGTTTAGCTTTATTTTCATTTTACACATAGCTGTTTAATTTTATCTAATACCATTTATTCAGAGACTGTCTTTTCCTTGCCAACAAAGGTCCGTCTAGTCAAAACTATGGTTTTTTCTAGTATTCATGTATGGATGTGAGAGTTGGACCATAAAGAAGGCTGAGTGCCAAAGAATTGATGCTTTTGAACTGTGGTGTTGGAGAAGACTCTTGAGAGTCCTTTGGACAGCAAAGAATCAAACCAGTCAATCCTTAAGGAAATCAGTCCTGAATATTCATTGGAAGGACTGATGCTGACTCCAATACTTTGGCCACCTGGTATGAAGAACTGACTCTTTGGAAAAAACCCCGATGCTGGGAAAGAATGAAAGCAGGAGGAGAAGGGGACAACAGAGGATGAGATAGTTGGATGGTATCACCAACTCGATGGACAAGAGTTTGAGCAAGCTCTGGGAGTCGGTGATGAACAGGTAAGCCTGCTGTGCTGCAGTCCATGGGGTCACAGAGCATTGGACGCGACTGAGTGACTGAACTGAATTGATCTTTACCTTATTGCATATTCTTGTGTCCTTTGTCAGAAATTAATTGACCATGTAAGCATGGGCTTATTTCTGGGCTCTCTATTCTGTTCCCTTGATTTCTGTGTCTGTTTTTGTGGTATACCATACTGTCTTGATTACTACAGCTTTGTAGTATAGTCTGAAATCAAGGAGTGTGATGCTTCCAGTTGTTTTCTTTCCCAAGATTACTTTGGCTATTTGGGTTCATTTGTGATTTTAAGATTATTTGTTCTAGTTCTGTGAAAAAATGCCATGGGCATTTTGGTAGGGAGTTCACTGAACATGTAAATTCCTTTGGGTAGTTTATTTAACAATATTGTGTACATGCTAGGTCACTTTAGTCATGTTCAGCTCTATGCAACCCTATGGACTGTAGTCTGCCAGCCTCTGTCCATGGAATTCTCCAAGCAAGAACAGTGGAATGGGTTGCATTTCCTTCTCCAAGGGATCTTCCCAACCTAAGGATTGAACCCACATTTCTTATGTTTCCTGCATTTGGCAGGTAGGTTCTTTCCCACCAGTGACACTGGGAAGCCCCCTTAACAATATTAATTCTAATTCATGAGCATGGTGTATCTTTCCATTTATTTCTGTCATCTTCAGTTTAGTCAATTTCTTATAGTTTTCAGAGTACAGGTCTTTTATCTGTAGGGTTAAATTTATTCATAGATTTTATTCTTTTGGTGCAGTTGTAAATGGGATTGTTTTCTTCATTCCTTTTTTTCTTATAGTTCATTAATGTATAGAAATTCAGCTAATTTCTGTATATTGATATTTATCTTGGAGCTTTAATGCATTCATTTATTTGTTCTAAGTTTCCTGATGTAATCTTTTAGGATTTTTCTACATATAGTGTTATGTCACCTGAAAATCGTGCCAATTTTAATTTTTCCTTCCAATTTGTATGCTTTTTATTTACTTTTCTTATCTGGTTGCCATGACTAGGACCTCCAATACTATGTTGAATAAAATGATGAGAGTGAGCATCCTGGTCTTGATCTTGGAGAAATGCTTTCAGCTTTTCTCCACTGAGTATGATGTTAGCTGTGGGCTTGTCATACATGGTCTTTATTTTGTTGAGCTATGTTCTCTCTATCTCCACTTTGTTGAGAGTTTTTATAATAAATGGATGTTAGATTTTATCAATTGCTTTTTCTGCATCTATTGAGATGATTATGTGATTTTTATCCTTCATTTTGTTGATGTGGTGTATCATGCTGATTTGCTTACAAGGTAAAGACAACATTCAAGACATCAGAAGAGTAAAGGCAAATATTTTTCATTTAAATGAGGTTGTTGATTGACTTTCTCTGCTAAGGCTTTAGAGATTTTGTTGAATTAATAGAAAAGAAGCAAGAATTTCCATGGAGACATTCTTATGTGTATACAACTCATGTTCTGAGATGGAATTCCACTTGCTACAATTCATACACAGCCTAATAGTTCATTGTCATCTCTAATAAATTAAGGAAATGAAAATAAAGTCATTATTGCATTTCTAGAATAAATCCTACATAATCATTGTTTGTGATCCTTTTAATGTATTGTTGAATTGTTTGTCAATATTTGGCTGAAAATTTTTGCATCAGTGTTCATTAGGTCATTAGCCTGAATTTTCTTTTTTTGTAGTGTCTTTGCCTCATTTTGGTATCAGGCAAATTGCTAGCATCATAGAATTATATTGGATGTGTTCCTTCCTCTTCAATTTTTTGGAACAGATTGAGGATAGGTATAAACATTTCTTTAAATATTTGGTAGAATTTCCTTGTGAAACCATCTGTCCTAGACTTTTGTTTATTGGGAGTTTTTTTTTTTTAATTACAGATTTAATTTCATTACTGGTTATCAGTTTGTCAAGATTTTCTATTTCTTCCTGATTCAGTCTTGGAAGATTGCATGTCTTAAGAATTTATGCATTTCTTCTAGGTTGTCCAATTTTTTGGCATATAATTGTTCATAGTAGTCTCTTATGATTGTATTTCTGTTTTATATGTTGGAATTTCTCCTCTTTCATTTATGATTTTATTCATTTGGGCCCTTTATCTTTTTGTGTTTGGTGAGTCTGGCTAAAGTTTTGTCAATTTTGTTATTTTTTCAAAGAACCATCTCTTAGTTTTATTGATCTTTTCTATGACTTTTTCTGTCTCTACTTCGTTTTTTCCACTCTATTTATCCTTATATTTGGAATTATAGCCTTGCTGGTAGAGTATTCTTGGTTGCAAAGTTTTTCCTTTTACTACTTTAAATATATCTTGCCACTCCCTTCTTGCCTGCAATATTTCTGCTAAAAAAAAATCAACTGGTAGCTTTATGAGGGTCCCCTTTATGTGACTTGTTTTTCTCTTGCTGCATTTAAAATTCTCCCATTTTTAACTTTTGCCATTTTAATTACATTATCTCTTTGGATTTACCTTGCTTGTGACTCTGTGCCCTCTGGACCTGGATATTTGTTTCCTTCCATAGGTTAAGTGGGCTTCCCAGGTGGCACTAGTGGTAAAGAACATGGCTGCCAGTGCAGGAGGCATAAGAGACTCAGGTTTGATCCCTGGTTTGGGAAGATCCCCTGGAGAAGGAAATGGCAACCCACACCAGTATTCCTGCCTGAAAAATACCATGGACAGAGAAGCCTGGCAGTCTACAGTCCATAGGGTTGCAAAGAGTTGGACATGACTAAAGTGACTTACCATGCATGCATAGTTTAGGAATTTTCAATCATTATTTCTTCATATAAGTTTTATATTCCCTTTTCTCTCTTCTACTTCTGGGACCCCTATAATGCAAATGTTAGTACACTTACTGCTTTTACAGAGATTCCTTAAAATCTCCCCATTAAATTTTTTTTCTCTTTTTGTTGTTCTATTTTGATGATTTATACTATTCTGTATACCAGTTCACTTATACATTCTTTTGAATCATCTAATGTTGTCCTGTAGTGTCCTTTCCATTTCAGTTATTGTATTCCTCTATTCTGGTTGGTTCTTTTTAAACACTTTCTCTTTCTGAAAGTTCTCACTGTGTTCCTCCATCCTTTTCCTGGATTCATTGAGCATCTTTATGACTGTTGCTTTGACCTCTTTATCAAGTAATACTTATTCCTGTTTTATTAGGCTTCTCTTCTGGGTTTTTATCTTTTTCTTCCATTTGGAATAAATTTTTCTGTCTCTTCATTTTTTTGTTTGCTCTATTGGGGACAGGCTGGGGTGTTCAAGGACATGGCAGGTCAGTCTGGGGCCACTTTAGTGGGATAGCTAGCACTGGAGTGGGCATGGACTTGGATTTCCTGAGGTGCACTGGGGCCAGAATGGTGAAACTGTTGAAGCTGGAGTATGTGTGAGCTGGAGCTTGCCCAGGGTGCTCTGGGGCCATCACCTTGGTGGGATAGCTAGAACCAGAGCAGAGTCAGGCTGGTGTGTTGGTGTGGCCTTGGAAGGCTGGCTAGAACATAACATCCTTTTTATACTGCTTCCTGTGTGCTGGATTCAAACAGTTTATGTGTGAGCCCTCTTAAGAACTGAGACTTGGTTTCCTGCAGCCCTCTGGCTCTTCCAGACATAAGTAAGTACTGTTGGTTTTCAAAGCTAATAGTGGGGACTTGTCTTTTCAGTGCTGGTCCCCAGGGCTGGGGTACCTGATGTGGGGCTCAAGCCCCTGTCTCCTTATGGAGTACCTTTGTGTTTGCAATGTCTCTTCCTGATTATACATATCTGTGCCCGGGGTGTGCATCCTAACTAGATTTCATCTTTGCTCCTTCTGCCAATCTCAGTGTGGTTTTGTTCTTTAGGTCCTTAATTATAGAAAAAATGTTCTTCTAATCTTCAGGTTGTTCTCAGACAGAGTTGTTCTGTATATAGTTGTAGTTTTGCTGTGTCTGTGGGAGTCCATGAGTTTAGGATCTTCCTACTGTGCAATTTTTATTCCCTTCCTACATCTAACTTTCAAAATATTGTATCTTTTTATAGTCTAACAAAAGTCTAACAGATTATTTTAACCCTAATCTTGCTTATTAGAATGAAAGTAGTAAAGAACAGGTGTTTTTATTTTGGCCATGCAAATAACCTGAATATTTAGAAGAGTTCTTGGCATATAATAGATACTCCATAATTATAAATGGAATGGACGAATAAACATGCAGAATATACCTTGATTAGAACTATTAATTTTGGTAGTTCACTCTGAAACTTAATGTAGCATCAGGATTCCTAATGACTTGTCTCACAACAGCTGCCTTATTTCAGCATTATGTTACTGAATAATCCTGCTTAAGAACTTTCATAACAATTTTTTGCTAACTTATAACAATTTCATGCTCTGATAAAGCATGTCTCTATTTTTCTACTCTAAAAGTAGCTCTTCCACTTACCCTTCAGAGACTCTGAATATCTCTCTATTTCAGGAAATTACTGTTTTGTATGTTTTTTTTTTTAACCAATTAATGCTTGTTTCTGTCATTGGAAAAAGGGTAGAGGTATTCTTACTCCTCCTTATACACTTTCCTAGCTGGGACTTTAGTTAGTTTTATCTAGATATGTGTCTTTACCACCATTAGCTTATTTTATGAATAAACAACCTGAACAAATGGCTTTAAAAATGCCAATTATTTTCAGGTATAAAGAGCCTACCTCCCTGACAACAGAACTTAAACAAAAAATTTAAACTGTTAAACTGAATGAAGTAAGTCACACAATGAAGGAGAAATATCATAAGACACCCCTTGTATGTGGAATCTAAAAAGAAATTATACAAATGAACTTATGAAACAAAAAGAGACTTTCAGACTTAGA
Organism: Moschus berezovskii; assembly: GCF_049115385.1. NCBI lineage: Eukaryota > Metazoa > Chordata > Mammalia > Artiodactyla > Moschidae > Moschus > Moschus berezovskii. The sequence goes on from NC_142488.1 coordinate 103,523,442, forward strand.
AAATGAACTTATGGTTGCAAAGGGGGAAGGATGTGGGGAAGGAATAGTCAGGGAGTTTGGGATCAAGATGTACACAGTGCTATATTTAAAATGGATAACCAACAAGGATCTACTGTATAGCACAGAGAACTCTGATAAATGTTATGTGGCAGTCTGGATGGGAGGGGAGTTTGGGGGATAATGCTATAATTGAATCCCTTCACTGTTCACCTGAAGCTATCACAGCATTGTTAATCAGCTATACCCCAATACAAAACAAAAAGTTTTTAAAAAATAAACAAATGTTTTGCTTTTTACTTTGACAAAGTGAGAGGGTTACCAAAACTAAACTGGAAGTACCTTGGTTATCATAAATGAGGTGAAAAATGTACTGAGTAGAGGAGAATCCAAATCGTGCTGGGGAATAGAAGCAAGATCATTTGATAAATCAATAAATATAGCTCATTTGAATTTTTAAAATAGAAATAAAATTGTTTCTATTTTCTATACTGACATTCAGAAAGTATTTCCCCAGCTTTATTGAGTTATAGTTGATATTTAATATTAAGTTCAATATGTACAACATAGACTCGTGGGCACTCCTGGTGGGTCCAAGCTCTGGCAAAAGCAATATACCGTGGTGATCCTTTGTTCACAGTGTGGATTAAACTGGAATTGGAATATCGGTTCCACCATTTGTTAGTATGTGACTATGACAATGAAAAATATTCAACTTCAATTCTGAGAAATGAAACACTCCCTGCCATATCAGTAAACAAAGGATGTTGCAGGCACCAGTGACTGCAGGCACCTACAGCAGTTAGCCAGTGAGTCCTGACAGAAATCAGGAAGAAACAAAGAATACCTGCTGTCTAGCAGCCATTGGAGAGCAGCCACGGAAGAAATGCGGGATGAGAAAACACAGGATACTGGCCCCAGAAAACTGAGCTTACTTAAGACAGAATGCGTGAGAGCCCTCAGTCAGAGACCAAGCCCTGAGCCTTTGGAGTTGGATCACTGACTGCAAGACACTAGACTACCAAAGACCTAACCCTCAGTTCGGTTCAGTTCAGTTAAGTCGTGTCCCACTCCTTGCGACACCATGAATCACAACACGCCAGGCCTCCCTGTCCATCACCAACACCCAGAGTTCACTCAAACGCAAGTCCATCGAGTCGGTGATGCCATCCAGCCATCTCATTCACTGTCGTCCCCTTCTCCTCCTGCCCCCAATCCCTCCAAGCATCAGAGTCTTTTCCAGTGAGTCAACTCTTCGCATGAGGTGGTCAAAGTATTGCAGTTTCAACTTTAGCATCAGTCCTTCCAACGAACACCCAGGACACATCTCATTTAGAATGGACTGGTTGGATTTCCTTGCAGTCCAAAGGACTCCCAAGAGACTTCTCCAACACCACAGTTCAAAAGCATCAATTCTTTGGCGATCAGCTTTCTTCACAAGTCCAAATCTCAAATCCATACACGACCACTGGAAAAACCATAGCCTTGACTAGATGGACCTTTGCTGGCAAAGTAATGTCTCTGCTCTTTAATATGCTGTCTAGGTTGGTCATAACTTTCCTTCCAAGGAGTAAGCCTCTTTTAATTGCATGGCTGCAATCAGCATCCACAGTGATTTTGGAGCCCCCAAAAATAAAGTATGAAACTGTTTCCACTGTTTCTCCATCTATTTCACATGAAGAGATGGGACCAGATGCCATGATCTTGGTTTTCTGAATGTTGAGCTTCAAGTCAACTTTTTCACTCTCCTCTTTCACTTTCTTATTTTTTTTTTATTGGAGGCAAATTACTTTACATTAATATATTGGTTGGTTTTGCCATACATTGACATGAATCTGCCCCGGGTGTACATATATTCCCCCTCTTGAACCCTCTCCCACCTCCCTCTTCCCCATATCCTCCCTCCAGGTCATCCCCGTGTACCAGCCCCAAGCATCCTGTATCATGTGTCGAACCTGGACTGGTGATTCATTTCACATATGATAATATACATGCTACAATGCCATTCTCCCAAATCATCCCCCTTCACCCTCTCCCACAGAGTCCCAAAGACTGTCCTATACACCTATGTCTCTTTTGCTGTCTCGTATACACGGTTAAGGTTACCATCTTTCTAAATTCCATATATATGCGTTAGTATACTGTATTGATGTTTTTCTTTCAGGCTGACTTCACTCTGTATAATAGGCTCCAATTTCATCCACCTCATTAGAACTGATTGAAATGCATTCTTTTTGATGGATGAAAAATACTCCATTGTGTATACTTTCTTATCCATTCATCTGCAGATGGACATCTAGGTTGCTTCCATGTCCTGGCTATTATAAACAGTGCTGCAATGAACATTGGAGTACATGTATTTCTTTCAATTCTGGTTTCCTCGGTGTGTACACCCAGGAGTGCGATTGCTGGATCATATGGCAGTTCTATTTCCAGTTTTTTGAGGAATCTCTACACTGTTCTCCATAGTGGCTGTAGTAGTTTGCATTCCCACCAATAGTGTAAGAGGATTCCCTTTTCTCCACACCCTCTCCAGCATTTATTGCATGTAGACTTTTGGATAGCAGCCATTCTGACTGGTGTGAAATGGTATCTCATTGTGGTTTTGATTTGCATTTCTCTGATTATGAGGGATGTTGAGCATTTTTTCATGTGTTTGTTCCTCTTCACTTTCTGCCATAAGGGTTGTGTCATCTGCATATCTGAGGTTACTGATATTTCTCCCAGCAATCTTGATTCCATGTTGTGCTTCTTCCAGACCAGCATTCCTCATGATGTACTCTGCATAGAAGTTAAATAAGCAGGAAGACAATATACAACTTTAACGTACTCCTTTTCCTATTTGGAACCAGTCTGTTGTTCCATGTCCAGTTCTAACTGTTGCTTCCTGACCTGCATACAGGTTTCTTAAGAGGCAGGTTAGGTGGTCTGGTATTCCCATCTCTTTCAGAATTTTCCACAGTTTAACATATGACAACATACATATTTCAATGGCTTTCTCCCTATTGTGATCCACACAGTCAAAGGCTTTGGTATAGTCAATAAAGCAGAAAGAGATGTTTTTCTGGAACTCTCTTGCTTTCTCCATGATCCAGTGGATGTTGGCAATTTGATCTCTGGTTCCTCTGCCTTTTCTAAAACCAGCTTGAACATCTGGAAGTTCATGGTTCACATATTGCTGAAGCCTGGCTTGGAGAATTTTGAGCATGACTTTACTAGCATGTGAGATTAGTGCAATTGTGGGTTTTTTGAGCATTCTTTGGCATTGCCTTTCTTTGGGATTGGAATGAAGACTGACCTTTTCCAGTCCTGTGGCCACTGCTGAGTTTTCCAAATTTGCTGTCATATTGAGTGGAGCACTTTCACGCATCATCTTTCAGGATTTGAAATAGCTCAACTGGAATTCCATCACCTCCACTAGCTTTGTTCGTAGTGATGCTTTCTAAGGCCCACTTGACTTCGTGAAGATCTTTTTTGTACAGTTCTTCTGTGTATTCTTGCCACCTTTTCTTAATATCTTCTACTTCTGTTTGGTCCATACCATTTCTGTCCTTTATCGAGTCCATCTTTGCATGAAATATTTCCTTAGCATCACTAATTTTCTTGGAGAGATCTCTAGTCTTTCCCATTCTGTTGTTTTCCTCTATTTGCATTGATCGCTGAGGAAGGCTTTCTTATCTCTCCTTGCTATTCTTTGGATCTCTGCATTCAGATGCTTATATCTTTCCTTTTCTCCTTTGCTTTTCACTTCTCTTCTTTTCACAGGTATTTGTAAGGCCTCCTCAGACAGCCATTTTGCTTTTTTGCATTTCTTTTCCATGGGGATGGTCTTGATCCCTGTCTCCTGTACAGTGTCACAAACCTCCGTCCATAGTTCATCAGGCACTCTATCTATCAGATCTATTCCCTTAAATCTATTTCTCACTTCCACTGTATAATCATAAGGGATTTGATTGAGGTCATATCTGAATGGCCTAGTGGTTTTCCCTACTTTCTTCAATTTAAGTCTGAATTTGGCAATAAGGATTTCATGATCTGAGCCACAGTCAGCTCCCGGTCTTGTTTTTCTAACTGTGTTGGCAGGAATTCCTTAAAAGGAATGGAATAGCCATCATGGTCAACAAAGGAGTCTGAAATGTAGTACTTGCATGCAATCTCAAAAAGAACAGAATGATCTCTGTTCGTTTCCAAGGCAAACCATTCAAAATTACAATAATCGAAGCCTATGCCCCAACCAGTGAAGCTGAAGAAGCCGAAGTTGAATGGTTCTATGAAGACCTACAAGGCTTTTTCGAATTAACACCCCCCAAAAATGTCCTTTTCATTATAGGGGACTGGAATGCAAAAGTGGGAAGTCAAGTAACACCTGGAGTAACAGGCAAATTTGGCCTTGGAGTATGGAATGAAGAGAACTAACCCTAGGGAGTATCAAATAGTGACAACTCCCACAAAGGAATCAGCTTGAATAAAGGACCTGGCATCACCCTACCACCGGTAGCACCCTGTGCAGGATGCCTCATCTAAACAAAAAACAAAACAAAAATACAAACCCAATCATCAGCAGATGGGATTACCACCTCACTCAGCCTTGCATATCAGAGGAAAAACAAGCAAAAAAACTCAGCACAAGTCTCACCCTATAAAAAGCTTACACAAACCACTAGACCAACCCTAGGAGGGCAGAAACAAAAAGGAAGAAAGAATTGAACCTTGAAGCCTGGAAAAAGGAGACCTCAAGCACAGTAAGCTAAAAAAAAAAAAAAAAAAAGAAAGAAAAGGAATGAGAGGGTAACAGGCTGGAAGGCCAGGGGTCTCCAAACAGGAAATAGTCTGAAAGTGTCAGACAGTTTTTATCTCTCCCTTAAGGGGCAGGAGGAAACAAACTACAGGTGTCAGAATTTTTTCCTTCTCCATACCAAATTAAAAGGAGGTTTCTCTATGAAAATATTTTTCTTAAGCTATGTTAACGAAACTATGTATTTGCTTTGGAATTTACCTTTTTTCAAAATGGTTCCACCTAAGGCAAACTTGGGCTAATAATAATAGCTCAACAAACCAGAATTCATATCAATTGTTTTATGGCTGGGGGATGACACACCTCATGCCATCCTCTCAAAAATGCATATTGTGGGAGAGGGACCTGGTGAAACTCCTTCAGCCTTGAGGTGTCTCTCTTATCTGATTAATAACTTTCCACAGACATAAAACAGCTTGCTCAAACTAGCGGGGGGGGGCACTCTCTGTCCCCCTTCTGATGTCTATGTCAGAAGCTTCCTCTGTCCTTTTCCATACTTTAATAAAGCTATGCTTCACAAAAGCTATTGAGTCATCAAGCCTGGTCCCTGGTCCCGAAGATAAATCTTCAGAGATCATGAATCTGACACCATTCACAGTAAGCTATCAGGCAGAGAAATATTACACAAATGAAGAAACAAACTAGAAACACAGAAATCCAAATAAATAAACAGGAAATATGCAAACTACCTGAAAAAGAATTCAGAATAATGATAGTAAAGATCAAAAGCCTTGAAAACATGATGGAAAAAATGCAAGAAACAAACAAAGACCTCGAAGAATTAAAGAATAAACATACAGAGACAAACAGTACAATTACTGAAATTAAAAATACTCTAGACGGAGTCAATAGCAGAATATCTGAAGCAGAAGAATGAATCAGTGAGCTGGAAGATAAAATGGTTGGAATAACTTCTGAAGACCAGAATAAAGTAAAAAGAATGAAGAGAACTGAGAATAGTCTCAGAGACCACTGGGACAATATCAAAAGCACAACCATTCGAATTATAGGGGTCCCAGAAGTAGAAGAGAAAAAGGAAGAGTATGAGAAAATTTTTGAAGAGATTGTAATTGAAAATTTCCCCAACATGGGAAAGGAAATAGTCAATCAAGTCCAAGAGGCACAAAGAGTTCCATACAGGATAAACCCAAGGCAAAACACATCAAGATACATACTAATCAAACTAACAGACTAAACACAAAGAAAAAATATTAAAAGCAGCAAGGGAGAAGCAACAAGTAACATATAAGGGAAACCCCATATGCTTCGCAGGTGATCTTTCAGTAGAAACTCTGAAGGCCAGAAGGGAACGGTAGGATATAGTTACAGTATTGAAAGGGGGGTCACACAGAGTCGGACACGACTGAAGTGACTTAGCAGCAGCAGCATTGAAAGGGGAAAATCTACAGCTAAGATTACTGTACCCTGCAAGGATCTCATTCAAAATTGATGGAGAAATAAAATGCTTTTCAGACAAGCAAAAGTTAAGAGAATTCAGTACCACCAAACCAGCTTTACAACAAGTGTTAAAGGAACTTATGTAGTCAAGAAATACAAGAGAAGAAAAAGATCTACAAAACAACAAACAAAACCCCAAACAATTAAGAAAATGGCAATAGGAACATATATTTCAATAATTACTTAGAATGTAAATGGATTAAATGTTCCAACTGAAAGACACATACTGACAGAATGGATACAAAACAAGACCTATATATATGCTGTCTACAAGAAACACACTTCAAACCTAAAAGCACATATAGACTGAAAGTAAGAGGATTGAAAAATATATTCTATGCAAATGGGAAGCAAAAGAAAGCTGGAGTAGCAGTCAGACAAAATAGACCTTAAAATAAAGGAGATTACAAGAGATAAGGAAGGACACTACATAATGATTAAGGGATCAATTCAAGATGATGACATAACAATTGTAAACATCTATGCACCCAACATAGGAGCACCTTAATACATAAGACAAACACTAACATACGTAAAAGGAGAAATTGACGGTAACACAATAAAAGTAGAAGGCTTTAACATCCCACTCACACCAATGGACAGATCATCAAAACCGAAAATTAATAAGGAAACATAAGTCTTAAATGATATATAAGGTGGATCTCATTGATATTTTCAGGATATTTCACCCAAATGAAGAAGAATACACCTTCTTCTCAAGTGCACATGGAACGTTCTCCAGGATAGACCATATCTTGGGTCACAAATCGAACCTCAGTAAATTTAAGAAAATTGAAATCATATCAAGCTTCTTTGACCACAATGCTATAAGACTAGATATCAATTACAAGAAAAAGCTGTAAAAATCACAAGCACATGGAGATTAAGCAATGCATTTCTAAATAACCAACAGGTTACTAAGAAATAAAAGGGGAAATAAAAAAATTCCTAGAAACAAATGATAATGAAAACACAACAACTCAAAACCTATGGAATGCAGCAAAAGCAGTTCTAAGAGGAAAGTTTATAGCAATACAATCCTACCTCATGAAACAAGAAAAAAAAAAAACTTCGAATAGACAACCTAACTTTATACCTAAAACAACTGGAAAAAGAAGAAGAAGAAAACCCCAAAATTAGTAGAAGGAAAGAAATCATAAAGATCAGAGCAGAAATAATTGAAAAAGAAATGAAAGAAACAACAGTAAAGATTAATAAAACTAAAAGCTGGTTTTTTTAAAAGATAAACAAAAGTGACAAATCTTTAGCCAGACTCATCAAGAAAAAAAGAGAGAAGAATCAAATCAACAAAATTAGAAATGAAAAAGGAGAGGTTACAACAGATAATGCAGAAATACAAAGGATTATAAGAGACTATTATGAACAATCATATGGCAATAAAATGGATAACCTGAAGAAATGGACAAATTCTTAGAAAAGTTCAACCTTGCAAGACTGAACCAGGAAGAAATAGAAATTATGAACAACCCAATTACAAGCACTGAAATTGAAGTTGTAATCAAAAATCTCCCAAAAAACAAAAGCCCAGCACCAGATGGCTTCACAGGAGAATTGTATCAAACATTTAGAGAAGAGCTAGTGCCTATGCTTCTAAAACTCTTTCAAAAAATTGCAGAGGAAAGAACACTTCCAAACTCATTCTATGAGGCCACCATCACCCTGATACCAAAATCAGACAAAGAAAACACAAAAAAGAAAACTAAGACCAATATCACTGATGAACATAGATGTTAAAATCCTCAACCAAACTTTAGCAAACAAAATTCAGCAACACATCAGAAAGCTCATACACCATAATCAAGTTGGGTTTATTAGAAGAATGCAAAGATTCTTTAATCTATACAAATGAATCAATGTGATATACCATATTAACAAATTGAAAGACAAAAACCACATGATAATCTCAATAGATACAGAAAAAGCCTTTGACAAAATTCAGCACCCATTTACTATTAAAACTCTTTAAAAAATGGGCACAGAAGGAACCTAGCTCAACATAGTAAAGGCCATATATAAGCCTACAGTAAACATTGTTCTTAATGGTGAAAAACTGAAAGCATTCCCCCTAAGATCAGAAATAAGACAAGGGTGTCCACTTTCACTACTATTATTCAACATAGTTCTGGAATTCCTAGCTACAGCAATCAGAGAAGAAAAAGAAATTAAAAAAATCTAGATCAGAAAAGAAGAAGTAAAGCTCTTGCTATTTGCAGATGACATGATACTGTACATAGAAAACCCTAAAGATAGTATCAGAAAATTACTAGAGCTACTCAGTGAATTTAGCAAAGTTGCAGAATACAAAACCAATACACAGAAATCACTTGCATTCCTATATACTAACAATAAAAAATCAGTAAGAGAAAATTAAGGAATCAACCCCATTCACCATTGCAACAAATAGAATAAAATATCTAGGAATAAACCTACCTAAGGAGACAAAAGAACTGTATATGGAAAATTATAAGCACTCATAAAAGAAATAAAAAATGACATAAACAGATGGAGAGATATTCCATGTTCCTGGGTAGGAAGAATCAATATTGTGAAAATGACTATCCTACCAAATGCAATCTATAGATTCAATGCGATCCCTATCAAATTACCAGCAGCATTTTTCACAGAGCTAGAATAAAAAAATTCACAATTCACATGGAAACACAAAAGATCCCGAATAGCCAAAGTAGTTTTGAGAAAGAAGAATGGAGCTGGAGGAATCAACGTTCCTGACCTCAGACTACACTACAAAGCTAGAGTCATCAAGCCAGTATGGTACTGGCACAAAAACAGAAATATAGACCAATGGAACAAGATAGAAAGCCCAGAAATAAACCCCATACACCTATGGGTACCTTACTTTTAACAAGGGATGCAAGAATATGCAATCAACCTCTTCAATAAATGGTGCTGGGCAAGCTGGACAGCTCCATGTAAAAGAATGAAATTAGAATACTTGCTAACACCATACACAAAGATAAACTCAAAATGGATTAAAGACCTAAATATAAGACCAGAAACTATAAAACTCTTAGAGGAAAACATAGGCAGAACACTGGATGACATACATAAATCAAAGCAAGATCCTCAATGACCCACCTCCTAGAGTAATGGAAATAAAAACAAAAATAAACAAGTGGGACTTGATTAAACTTAAAAGCTTTTGCACAGCAAAGGAAACTATAAGCAAGGTGAAAAGACAACCCTCCGAATGGGAGAAAATAATGGCAAATGAAACAACTGACAAAGGATTAATATCCAAAATATACAAGAAGCTCATACAACTCAATACCAGAAAAACTAAAAACCCAGTCAAAAAGTGGGAAAAAAAAAAACACCTAAACAGACATTTCTCTAAAGAAGACATACAGATGGCTAACAAACACATGAAAACATGCTCAACATAATTCATTATTAGAGAAATGAAAATCAAAACTATAATTAGATATCAACTCACACCAGTCAGATGGCCATCATCAAAACGTCTACAAGCAATAAATGCTAGAGAGGGTGAGGAGAAAAGGGAACGCTCTTACACTTTTGATACAGCAAACTATGTAAATTGATACACTATGGATGGTGGTATGGAGATTCATTAAAAACTTAGGAAAAGAGGGAGGTCCTAAGATGGTGGAAGGATAGGACGGGGAGACCACTTTCTCCCCCACAAATTTATCAAAAGATCATTTGAATGCTGAGCAAACTCCAGAAAACAAATTCTGAACACTGGTGGAGACATCCAGAAAGGCAGCCCACTGTCTTCAAAAGGAGAAGTTTCCAAACACCAGGAAACACTCTCACTGGCAGAAAAACTTGGTTAGCTACTGGGAGCCTGCTCGCAGTTTGGTAGAGGATGCCGTTTCTGGGGCAGAGATTGCCCTTCGCCTTCTGGCTCTGGCTGTTGCCTGCCTGCCTCTCTGCCTCTGGCGGGGGATGGGCTGGTCCGCAGCCATCTAGCTCTCCTCTGGTATTCACTCAGTCCTTTGTTCTGTGAGTGGGCCCAGCAGTGCCTTAGGTTAGAGCTTTTCACGGGGAAGTTCTTTCTCTCTCTCTCTGTTTTATTCCCACCCCCCCCCCCACCCCGACTATCCCGCAGTTTGGGTTGCTATCACATGCTAAGCTCCCTCAGATTGTCCTCAGGCATTCAGGCCCAGTCCTTACCCTAAACAATGCAGCCCGCCCCTCCCTATTCAGGACCCCCTTGCTGGTGGTGGACATGAGCATCTGGGAGTTGTGGTTAGGCATGTAATCTGTGGGTTTTTTTTTCTTCCCAGTTATGTTGCCCTCTGAGATTCCAAAACTCCCCACAGACCTGCTGGTGAGAGGGTTTTCTGGTGTTTGGAAACTTCTCCTCATTCACAACTCCTTCCCCAGAATGGGTCTCCATCCCTAACTCTTTTGTCTCTCTTTTTATCTTTTATATTTTGTCCTACCTCCTTTCAAAGACAATGGGCTGCCTTTCTGGGTGCCTGGTGTCCTCCACATGGAACAACAGACTGGTTCAAAATAGGAAAAGGAGTACGTCAAGGTTGTATATTGTCACCCTGCTTATTTAACTTATATGCAGAGTACATCATGAGGAACGCTGGGCTGGAAGAAGCACAAGCTGGAATCAAGATTGCTGGGAGAAATATCAATGAACTCAGATATGCAGATGACACCACCCTTATGGCAGAAAGTGAAGAGGAACTAAAGAGCCTCTTGATGAAAGTGAAAGAGGAGAGTGAAAAAGTTGGCTTAAAGCTCAACATTCAGAAAACGAAGATCATGGCATCTGGTCCCATCACTTCATGGAAAATAGATGGAGAAACAGTGGAAACAGTGTCAGAGTATTTCTTTTGGGTTCCAAAATCACTGCAGATTGTGATTTCAGCCATGAAATTAAAAGACGCTTACTCCTTGGAAGGAAAGTTATGACCAACCTAGATAGCATATTAAAAAGCAGAGACGTTACTTTGTCAACAAAGTTCTGTCTAGTCAAGGCTATGTTTTTTCCAGTGGTCATTTATGGATGTGAGAGTTGGACTGTGAAGAAAGCTGATCGCCGAAGAATTGATGCTTTTGAGCTGTGGTGTTGGAAAAGACTCTTGAGAGTCCCTTGGACTGGAAGGAGATCCAACCAGTCCATTCTAAAGGAGATCAGTCCTGTGTGTTCATTGGAAGGACTGATGTTGAAGCTGAAACTCCAATACTTTGGCCACCTCATGTGACGAGTTGAATCACTGGAAAAGACTCTGATGCTGGGAGGAATTGGGGGCAGGAGGAGAAGGGGATGACAGAGGATGAGATGGTTGGCTGGCATCACCGGCTCGATGGACATGAGTTTGAGTGACCTCCGGGATTTGATGATGGACACGGAGGCCTGGTGTGCTGTGATTCATGGGGTCACAAAGAGTCGGACACGACTGAGTGACTGAACTGAACTGAACTGTGAATGAGAAAATATTTTAATGGGACAAGTGTGGAAACCGGAGCACAGAGGAAGAGAACAAACGTGAGGGAAGGGAAGAAGAGAGATCAGTTGAGTGGGAAAGAGTTAGTTGCATTATTTTTCCAAAGGCCACAACTGATCTATTACTTTAAAAATGAGAATGAACTCAGGAGCAAATTTGAAATATACAGTGGTTAATATTGAAGGCAAACTTCACATTAAAATAAAAATCAAACTTAAAAATAAGTACTAGCATTTTCTTATATTAAATGACATTTTGGAAATAAGTGAGGGTTTATTGCTTGTTTTATGAAAGTATTGTTCCTCTTGATTGATTTTAGTTATTATCATTATCTTAATAAGGAACTTCATGTTTATATTATGATTGAAATCATCCTTTGCTATTATTTTAATATATTGTGATAGTTTATAAAGAAACTTGACATAAAGAATATTGATGTTTCACATTCTACCTTCATCATCTATGGAAAGGTTTATGCTAATAAAAATCCTAATTGATTTTTACTTTTGAAGTCTTAACCCTACATTACTGTCTGATTGTATGCCAAGAAAGGGAAGCCTGACATCAAATATATATTCTTATACCATAATAGGGTATATCTAGAGGAAATAATTTTGAAAGCATACAGATATATTTAAAACATTTTTACTGAAGTTTAGTTTTTTGAAAGATAACACTCAAAGATTATACAAAACTTTTCAGGTAGCCAAATATGATTTATTAAGTAAGCTGGTGTGATGCATTGTTAACAAAATTGATGGCTCCTCAAATTTATATTAATACTAACTCAACAGTGAGTGATAATTACTTATGCTTGGAAAAATATCATATGTGCATTCAAATTTACCTGAAGAGGATGAACATTTAATAAATAATTTGATATCCAGCCTTAAAAATGACCCCTAATGATGATCCCTGCTTCCTGGCATCATACCAGGTTTAGACCTCATGATCGATAGCTTATGGCAGGAGTGATGTTAAGTCACTTCTGAGATTGAGTTATACAAAACCGTGGCTTCTATCTTTGGTGTTCTATATGTTTCTCTCTATCTTGGATTACATGCTCTGGGGAAAGCCATGTCAGTGCAGGCCTATGAAGATGCCCACATGACAGATAACTGATGCTTCCTGCCTACAGTTATGGAAGTGTGAGGCTAAGTGGATACTTATCCTGTTTAGAGCTTGTATTCCTAGTCATAGCTTCAGGTCAGTTAAGTTCAGTCACTCAGTCACGTCCGACTCTTTGTGATCCCATGAGCTGCAGCATGCCAGGCCTCCATGTAAAAACACCAACTCCTGGAGCCCACCCAAACTGATGTCCATTGAGTCGGTGATGCCATCCCACCAACTCATCCTCTATTGTCCCCTTCTCCTCCTGCCTTCAATCTTTCCCAGCATCAGGGTCTTTTCAAATGAGTCAGCTCTTCACATCAGGTGGCCAAAGTATTGGAGTTCCAACTTCAACATCAGTCCTTCCAATGAACACCCAGGACTGATCTCCTTTAGGATGAACTGGTTGGATCTCCTTGCAGTATAAGGGACTCTCAAGAGTCTTCTCCAACACCACAGTTCAAAAGCATCAGTTCTTCGGTGCTCAGCTTTCTTTATAGTCCAACTCTCACACACATACATGACTACTGGACAAACCATACTCTTGACTAGATGGACCTTTTTTGGCAAAGTAATGTCTCTGCTTTTTAATATGCTATCTAGGTTGGTCATAACTTTCCTTCCAAGGAGTAAGTGTCTTTTAATTTCATGGCTACAATCACCATCTGCAGTAATTATGAAGAGCAGAAAAATAAAGTCTCTTACTGTTTCCAATGTTTCCCCATCTATTTCCCATGAAGTGATGGGACCAGATGCCATGATCTTAGTTGTCTGAATGTTGAGCTTTAAGCCAACTTTTTCACTCTCCTCTTTCACTTTCATCAAGAGGCTATTTAGTTTTTCACTTTCTGCTATAAGGGTGGTATCAGCTGCATATCTGAGGTTATTGATATTTCTCCTGGCAGTCTTGATTCCAGCTTGTGCTACTTCCCGCCAGCATTTCTCATGATGTACTCTGCATATAAGTTAAATAAGCAGGGTGACAATATACAGCCTTGACGTACTGCTTTTCCTATTTGGAACCAGTCTGTTATACCATGTCCAGTTCTAACTGTTGCTTCCTGACCTGCATACAGGTTTCTCAAGAGGTAGATCAGGTGGTCTGGTATTCCCATCTCTTTCAGAATTTTCCACAGTTCATTGTGATCCACACAGTCAAAGCCTTTGGCAGAGTCAATGAAGCAGAAATAGATGTTTCTCTGGAACTCTCTTGCTTTCTCCATGATCCTGTGGATGTTGGCAAATTAATTTCTGGTTCCTCTGCTTTTTCTAAAACCAGCTTGAACATCTGGAAGTTCATGGTTCACTTATTGCTGAAGCCTGGATGGGAGAATTTTGAGCATGACTTTACTAGCGTGTGAGATGACTCCAATCGTGCATTAGTTTTAGCATTCTTTGGCATTGCCTTTCTTTGTGGATTGGAATGAAAACTGATCTTTTCCAGTCCTGTGGCCACTGCTGAGTTTTCCAAATTCCAGACATATTGACTGCAGCAGTTTCACAGCATCATCTTTCAGAATTTGAAATAGCTCAACTGGAATTCCATCACCTCCACTAACTTTGTTTGTAGTGATGCTTTCTAAGGTCCACTTGACTTCACATTCCAAGATGTCTGGCTCTAGGTGAGTGATCACACCATGGTGATTATCTTGGTCGAGAAGATCTTTTTTGTACAGTTCTTCTGTGTATTTTTGCCACCTCTTAATATCTTCTGCTTCCCTTAGCTCCACACCATTTCTGTCCTTTATCAAACACATCTTTGCATGAAATGTTCCCTTGGTATCTCTAAGTTTCTTGAAGTGATCTTTCAGTTCATTTCATCTTTAGTCTTTCCTATTCTGTTGTTTTTCTCTATTTCTTTGCATTGATTGCTGAGGGAGGCTTTCTTATCTTTCCTTGCTATTCTTTGGAACTCTGAATTCAGATGCTTCTTTCCTTTTCTCCTTTGCTTTTTCCTTCTCTTCACAGCTATTTGTAAGGCCTCCTCATACAGCCATTTTGCTTTTTTGCACATGGGGATTGTCTTGATCCCTGTCTCCTGTACAATGTCATGAACCTCCGTCCATAGTTCATCAGGCACTCTATCAGATCTAGTGCCTTAAATCTCTTTCTCACATCTACTGTATAATCATAAAGGATTTGATTTAGGTCATATCTGAATGGTCTAGTGGTTTTTCCCTACTTTCTTCAATTTACGTCTGAATTTGGCAATAAGGAATTCATTATCTGAGCCACAGTTAACTCCCCGTCTTGTTTTTGCTAACTGTATAGAGCTTCTCCATGTTTGGCTGCAAAGAATATAATCAATCTGATTTCTGTGTCGACCATCTGGTGATGTCCATGTATAGAGTCTTCTCTTTTGTTGTTGGAAGAGGGTGTTTGCTATGACCAGTGTGTTCTCTTGACAAAACTCTATTAGCCTTTGCCCTGCTTCATTCCGTGCTCCAAGGCCAAATTTGCCTGTTACTCCAAGTATTTCTTGACTTCCTACTTTTGCATTCCAGTCCCCAAAATGAAAAGGACATCTTTTTTGGGTGTTAGTTCTAAAAGGTCTTTTAGGTCTTCATAGAAACGTTCAACTTAGGCTTCTTCAGCTTTACTGGTTGGGGCATAGGCTTGGATTACTGTAATATTGAATGGTTTGCCTTGGAAACCAACAGAGATCATTCTGTAGTTTTTGAGATTGCATCCAAGTACTGCATTTCAGACTTTTTGTTGACTGTGATGGTTACTCCATTTCTTCTAAGGGATTCCTGCTCACAGTAGTAGACATAATGGTATCTGAGTTAAATTCACCCATTCCAGTCCATTCTAGTTCACTGATTCCTAGGATGTCTACGTTCACTCTTGCCATCTCCTGTTTGACCACTTCCAATTTGCCTTGATCCATGGACATAACATTACAGGTTCCTATGCAATACATTGACTCTTTTTCATTTCTTCAAGGTCTTTGTTAAAACTTTCTTGTATGTTCTCGATCCTTTTCTCCAGGCTCTTTATCCGTAACTGTATTTTGTATTCAAGATTTTGGATCATTTTCACTATCATATTTTTCAATTTTTTATCAGGTAGATTCCCTGTTGCTTCCTCTTTTGTTTGTGTTATTTGGCATTTATCCTGTTCCTTTACCTACTGGGTATTTCTCTGCCTCTTCATCTTGCTTATATTGCTGTGGTTGGGGTGTCCTTTCTTTATTCTGGCAATTTGTGAAATTCTCTGTATTATGGAGTTTCCTTTCTGTGGGTGGAGCTGGATGAGTGGCTTATTAAGGTTTCTTGGTTAGGGAAGCTTGTGTCGGTGTTCTGGTGGGTGGAGCTGGATTTTTTTTCTCTGGAGTGCAATGAAATTTCCAATAATGACTTATGAGATGACAATGGGTTTGGAGTGACTTTGGGCAGCCTGTACATTGAAGCTCAGGGCTATGTTCCTGTGTTTCTGGAGATTTTGCGTGGTATGTCTTGCTCTGGAACTTGTTGGCCCTTGGGTGGTTTTTGGTTTAAATGTAGAATTTTGCCAAGAGAACGCACTGGTCATAGCAAACACCCTCTTCCAACAACACAAGAAAAGACTCTACACATGGACATCACCAGACGGTCAACACTGAAATCAAACTGATTATATTCTTTGCAGCCAAAGATGGAGAAGCTCTATACAGTTAGCAAAAACAAGACTAGGAGCTGACTGTTGCTCAGATCATGAACTCCTTATTGCCAAATTCAGAGTTAAATTGAAGAAAGTAGGGAAAACCACTAGACCATTCAGATATGACCTAAATCAAATCCCTTATGATTATACAGTGGAAGTAAGAAATAGATTTAAGGGACTAGATCTGATAGATAGAGTGCCTGATGAACTCTGGATGGAGGTTCATGACATTGTACACGAGACAGGGACCAAGACCATCCCCACGGAAAAGCAATGCAAAAAAGCAAAATGGTTGTTTGAGGAGGCCTTACAAATAGCTGTGAAAAGAAGAGAAGCGAAAAGCAAAGGAGAAAAGCAAAGATATAAGCATCTGAGTGCAGAGTTCCAAAGAATAGCAAGGAGAGATAAGAAAGACTTCCTCAGCGATCAACTTCCAGATGTTCAAGCAGGTTTTAGAAAAGGCAGAGGCACCAGAGATCAAATTGACAACATCCTCTGGATCATGGAGAAAGCAAGAGAGTTCCAGAAAAACATTTATTTCTGTTTTACTGAATATGCCAAAGCCTGTGACTGTGTGGATCACAATAAACTGTGGAAAATTCTGAAAGAGATGGGAATACCAGACCACCTGACCTACCTCTTGAGAAACCTATATGCAGGTCAGGAAGCCACAGTTAGAACTGGACATGGAACAACAGACTGGTTCCGAATAGGAAAAGGAGTACGTCAAGGCTGTATATTGTCACCCTGCTTATTTAACTTATATGCAGAGCACATCATGAGAAACGCTAGGCTGGAAGATGCACAAGCTGGAATCAAGATTGCCGGGAGAAATATCAATAACCTCAGATATGCAGATGACACCACGCTTATGGCAGAAAGTGAAGAGAAACTAAAAAGCCTCTTGATGAATGTGAAAGAAGAGAGTGAAAATGTTGGCTTGAAGCTCAACATTCAGAAAACAAAGATCATGGCATCTGGTCCCATCACTTCATGGGAAATAGATGGGGAAATAGTGGAAACAGTGTCAGACTTTATTTTTTTGGGCTCCAAAATTACTGCAGATGCTGATTGCAGCCATGAAATTAGAAGACACTTACTCCTTGGAAGGAAAGTTATGACCATCCTTGATAGTATATTTAAAAGCAGAGACATTACTTTGCCAACAAAGGTCCGTCTAGTCAAGGCTATGATTTTTCCCGTGGTCATGTATGGATGTGAGAGTTGGACTGTGAAGAAAGCTGATCGCCGAAGAATTGATGCTTTTGAACTGTGGTGTTGGAGAAGACTCTTGAGAGTCCCTTGTACTGCAAGGAGATCCAACCAGTCCATTCTAAAGGAGATCAATCCTGGGTATTCGTTGGAAGGACTGATGCTAAAGCTGAAACTCCAATACTTTGGCTACCTCATGCGACGAGTTGATCTACTGGAAAAGACTCTGATGTTGGGAAAGGTTGGGGGCGGGAGGAGAAGGGGACGACAGAGAATGAGATGGCTGGATGGCATCACCGACTCTGTGGACATGAGTTTGAGTGAACTCCGGGAGTTGGTGATGGACAGGGAGGCTTGGCGTGCTGTGAATCATGGGTCGCGGAGAGTCGGAGACGACTGAGCTACTGAACTGAACTGAACTGAACTGATGTTGGAGAAAGACACTAATCATAACTTACTAAGAAAACAGTGTAGGCTGAATCATTCTTATTTAATCATTCTTAATGCAAATGATATAGAAATGATCCAGAAGCTTTAAGTGCCTTCCCTTTGTGAGTGAACACAAACAGGTTAGCTCACTTCCATGTAGATTCTTCACTAAAAATAAACCATGCTACTTAGTTAAATCCAATTCTCAGCTGTATTAGCCTGTATACATTTCAAGATTTTATTCCTCTGTTTCTTTCTCAGATTTTCCTTTTTTACTCCTAAAGAATTGCTTTTTTTAAAATTTTTTTATTGGAGGCAAATTACTTTACATTAATATATTGGTTGATTTTGCCATACATTGACATGAAAACGTCCTGGGTGTACATGCGTTCCCGTTCTTGAACCCCCCTCCCACCTCCCTCTTCCTCATATCCTCCCTCCAGGTCATCCCCGTGCACCAGCCCCAAGCATCCTGTATCATGCATCGAACCTGGACTGGTGATTCATTTCACATATGATAATATACATGATACAATGCCATTCTCCCAAATCACCCCACCTTCACCCTCTCCCACAGAGTCCCAAAGACTGTCCTATACACCTATGTCTCTTTTGCTGTCTCGTATACAGAGTTAAGGTTACCATCTTTCTAAATTCCATATATATGCGTTAGTATACTGTATTGATGTTTTTCTTTCAGGCTGACTTCACTCTGTATAATAGGCTCCAATTTCATCCACCTCATTAGAACTGATTCAAATGCATTCTTTCTGATGGCTGAAAAATACTCCATTGTGTATATGTACCAAACCTTTCTTATCCATTCTTCTGCAGATGGACATCTAGGTTGCTTCCATGTCCTGGCTATTATAAACAGTGCTGCAATGAACATTGGAGTACATGTGTTTCTTTCAATTCTGGTTTCTTCGGTGTGTATGCCCAGGAGTACGATTGCTGAATCATATGGCAGTTCTATTTCCAGTTGTTTGAGGAATCTCCACACTGTTCTCCATAGTGGCTGTACTAGTTTGCATTCCCAGCAACAGTGTAAGAGGGTTCCCTTTTCTCCACACCCTCTCCAGCATTAATTGCATGTAGACTTTTGGATAGCAGCCATTCTGACTGGTGTGAAATGGTATCTCATTGTGGCTTTGATTTGCATTTCTCTGATTCTGAGGAATGTTGAGCATTTTTTCATGTGTTTGTTAGCCATCTTTATGTACTACATAAAGTACATGTAGTACTACATGTACTACAGCATGCCAGGCTTCCCTGTCCTTCACTGTCTCCTTGAGTTTGCTCAAACTCATGTCCACTGAGTTGGTGATACCATCCAACCATCTCATCCTCTGTTGCCCTCTTCTCCTCTTGCCCTCAATCTTTCCCAGCATCAAGGTGTTTTCCAGTGAGTTGGCTCTTTGCATCAGGTGACTAAAGTATTGGACCTTCAGCTTCAGTATCAGTCCTTCCAATGAATATTCAGGATTGATTTCCTTCAGGATTGACTGGTTTGATCTCCTTGCTGTGCAAGGGACTTTCAAGAGTCTTCTCCAGGAGGCGGTATAAAATGGCGGAGGAATAGGACAAGGAGATCACTTTCTCCCCCATAAATGCATCAAAAGAACATTTGAACGCTGAGTAAATTCCACAAAACAACTTCTGAATGCCAGCAGACAACATCAGGCACCCAGAAAAGTAGCCCATTGTCTTTGAAAGGAGGTAAGAAAAAAATATAAAAGATTAAAAGAGAGACAAAAGAGGTAGGGATGGAGATCCATCCTGGGAAGGGAGTCTTATTTTAAAAAAGAGAGAGAGAAGTTTCCAAACACTAGGAAACACTCTCACTGGCAAGTCTGTGGCTAGTCTTGGAAGCTCAGATGGCAACATAACTGGGAGGATAAATAAATAATTAATTAAAACCCACAGATCGTGTGCCCAATGGTAAGTCCCAGCAGAGAAGGAGCACAGACACCCGCATTCCCCACTAACAAGCGGGGGCTGGGAAGGGAAACGCGGGCTGCACTGCTTAGAGTACGGACCAGGCCTGAATGCCCCGGGGGCAATCTGAGGGAACTAACTTGAGACAACAAACCAGACTGTGGGATAGCTACCCCGAAAAAAGGCGAAAAGCCCTAACCTAAGACACCGCCAGGCCGACTCACAGAACAAAGGACGGACTAGAGCTAGTCGGCTGCAGACCAGCCCATCCCCTGCCACAGACAGGCAGGGGAGGGAAGCCAGAGCTGGAAAGGGGCAATCATGTCCCCAGAGAGGCATTATCTACCAAACTGCAAGCAGGCTTCGTTGCTAACCAAGACTTCTTGGGATTATGGACAGTCGACATCCGCCAGAGAAGGTGAACCAGTTGTATACCCAGAAAACCGAGTGGCAGGGACCAGGGAGGCAATAAGTCCCAGGGACCATGCTCAGCAAATACGTGGTCACCTGAGCTGCTCAGACCGGGGAAGGGCACAAAACGCAGGCCCACCCGAATCTACACATTTGTGAAGTATCCAAGTATCTGAACCTGAGTGGCTTTGACCTGGGAAGTGCATACAACGCAGGGCCATCCTCAGACAGTTCATGACAGAGCAACTTACAGCCTAAGCAGTATAGACAGGGAAAGCACACACGCCTTGAGAGGGGGCAAACCCAGTATGGCCGAGAAACTGCAAGCACTCCCAAACGCCAGTGATATTTGTTTGCAGTGTTCCTCCCTCCCCACAGCACGACTGAACGAATGAGCCTAAAAAAGTGTCCACCACTGACCCCTTGTGTCAGGGCATAAATTAGACACTGAAGAGACCAGAAAACAGAAGAAGCTAAAACAAAGGGAACCAACTTGGAAGTGACAGATGGAGAAGTATTGAGGATACTGCAAGAATAAGACTGAAAACCAGAGGCAGGAGGCTTAAGTCCAAATCATGAGAACACCAGAGAACTCCTGACTCCAGGGAACATTAATAGACAGGAGCTCTTCAAAAGCCTCCATCAGTTCAGTTCAGTAGTTCAGTCGTCTCCGACTTTTTGTGACCTCATGAATCACAGCACGCCAGGCCTCCCTGTCCATCACCAACTCCCGGAGTTCACTCAAACTCATGTCCATCGAGTCGGTGATGCCATCCAGCCATCTAATCCTCTGTCGTCCCTTTCTCCTCCCGCCCCCAATCCCTCCCATCATCAGAGTCTTTTCCAGTGAGTCAACTCTTCGCATGAGGTGGCCAAAGTATTGGAATTTCAGCTTTCGCATCAGTCCTTCCAATAAACACCCAGGATTGATCTCCCTTAGAATGGACTGGTTGGATCTCCTTGCAGTACAAGGGACTCTCAAGAGTCTTCTCCAACACCACAGTTCAAAAGCATCAATTCTTCTGAGATCAGCTTTCTTCACAGTCCAACTCTCACATCCATACATGACCACGGGAAAAACCATAGCCTTGAATAGACGGACCTTTGTTGGCAAAGTAGTCTCTGCTTTTTAATATGCTATCTAGGCTGGTCATAACTTTCCTTCCAAGAAGTAAGTGTCTTCTAATTTCATGGCTGCAATCACCATCTGCAGTGATTTTGGAGCCCCCCAAAATAAAGTCTGACACTATTTCCACTATTTCCCCATCTATTTCCCATGAAGTGATGGGACCAGATGCCATGATCTTTGTTTTCTGAATGTTGAGCTTCAAGCCAACATTTTCACTCTCTTCTTTCACATTCATCAAGAGGCTTTTTAGTTTCTCTTCACTTTCTGCCATAAGGGTGGTGTCATCTGCATATATGAAGTTATTGATATTTCTCCCGGCAATCTTGATTCCAGCTTGTGCATCTTCCAGCCTAGCGTTTCTCATGATGTACTCTGCATATAATTTAAATATGCAGGGTGACAATATACAGCCTTGACATACTCCTTTTCCTATTCGGAACCAGTCTGTTGTTCCATGTCCAGTTCTAACTGTGGCTTCCTGACCTGCATATAGGTTTCTCAAGAGGTAGGTCAGGTGGTCTGGTATTCCCATCTCTTTCAGAATTTTCCACAGTTTATTGTGATCCACACAGTCACAGGCTTTGGCATATTCAGTAAAACAGAAATAAATGTTTTTCTGGAACTCTCTTGCTTTCTCCATGATCCAGAGGATGTTGTCAATTTGATCTCTGGTGCCTCTGCCTTTTCTAAAACCTGTTTGAACATCTGGAATTCATGGTTCATGGATTACTGAAGCCTTGCTTAGAGGATTTTGAGCATGACTTTACTAGCGTGCGAGATGCGTGCAATTTTGTAGTAGTTTGAGCATTCTTTGGCATTGCCTTTCTTTGGGAATGGAATGATAACTGACCTTTTCCAGTCCTGTGGCCACTGCTGAGTTTTCCAAATGTGCTGGCCTATTGAGTGCAGCACTTTTACAGCATCAACTTTCAGTATTTGAAGTAGCCCAACTGGAATTCCATCACGTCCACTAGCTTTGTTCGTAGTGCTGCTTCCTAAGGCCCACTTGACTTCACATTCCAGGATGTTTGGCTCTAGGTGAGTGATCACACCATCATGATTATCTGCGTCGTGAAGATCTTTTTTGTTCAGTTCTTCTGTGTATTCTTGCCACCTCTTCTTAATATCTTCTCCTTCCATTAGGTCCATACCATTTCTGTCCTTTATTGAGCCCATCTTTGCATGAAATGTTCTCTTGGTATCTCTAATTTTCTTGAAGAGATCTCTAGTCTTTCCTATTCTGTTGTTTTCCTCTATTTCTTTGCATTGATCACTGAGGAAGGCTTTTCTATCTCTACTTGCTCTTCTTTGGAACTCTGCATTCAGATGCTTATATCTTTCCCTTTCTCCTTTGCTTTTCACTTCTCTTCACAGCGATTTGTAAGGTCTCCTCAGACAGCCATTTTGCTTTTTTCCATTTATTTTTCTTGGCGATGGTCTTGATCCCTGTCTCCTGTACAATGTAATGGACCTCCGTCCATAGTTCATCAGCACTCTATCTGTCAGATCTAGTCCCTTAAATCTATTTTTCACTTCCACTGTATAATCATAAGGGATTTGATTTAGGTCATATCTGAATGGTCTAGTGGTTTTCCCTACTTTCTTCAATTTAAGTCTGAATTTGGCAATAAAGAATTCATGATCTGAGGCACAGTCAGCTCCCAGTCTTGTTTTTGCTGTTGTATAGAGCTTCTCCATCTTTGTCTGCAAAGAATATAATCAGTTTGATTTCGGTGTTGACCATCTTGTGAAGTCCATATGTAGAGTCTTCTCTTGTGTTATTGGAAGAGGGTGTTTGCTATGACCAGTGCCTTCTCTTGGCAAAGCTCTATAAGCCTTTGCCCTGCTTCATTCTGTGCTCCAAGGCCAAATTTGTCTGTTACTCCAGGTGTTTCTTGACTTCCTACTTTTGCATTCCAGTCCCCTAATTTGAAAAGGACATCTTTTTGGGTGTTAGTTCTAAAACGTCTTGTAGGTCTTCATAGAACTGTTCAACCTCAGCTTCTTCAGCATTACTGGTTGGGTCATAGGCTTGGATTACTGTGATATTGAATGGTTTGCCTTGGAAACATACAGAGATCATTCTGTTGTTTTTGAGATTGCATCCAAGTACTGCATTTTGGACTCTTTTGTTAACCATGATGGCTACTCCATTTCTTCTAAGGGATTCTTGCCCACAATAGTAGATATAATGGTCATCTGAGTTAAATTCACCCAATTCCAGTCCAGTTTAGTTCGCTGATTCCTACAATGTCGACATTCACCCTTGCCATCTCCTGTTTGATCACTTCCAATTTGCCTTGATCCATGGACATAACATTCCAGGTTCCTATGCAATATTGCTCTTTACAGCATCGAACCTTGCTTCTATCACCAGTCACATCCACAACTGGGTATTCCTTTTGCTTTTCTCCATCCCTTCATTCTTTCTGGAGTTATTTCCCCACTGATCTCCAGTAGCATATTGGGCACCTACCGACCTAGGGAGTTCCTCTTTCAGTATCCTATCATTTTGTCTTTTCATACTGTTCATACAGTTCTTAAGGCAAGAATACTGAAGTGATTTGCCATTCCCTTCTCCAGTGGACCATATAAAATCTAACACAGTTTGTCTCCTCCTGACTCTTAAGAGAGAGATAAAAAAATGTCTGACACTTGCCACCTATTTCCTCCATTTGGAGACCCCTGACCTTCCTGTCTGTTACCCTCTCAGTTTGATTGACCTTTATCTGTATTTGCCTCAAATACACAGGCCACTGAGAGCATGAACACTTTTCCAGTTCACTGCCCTGAATTTAGGACTTTTATTCATCATTTAGTGCTTTTGCTTGATCCTCATTCTTCAAATATTTATAGAGTGCCTACTATTTGTCAAGCAACCTACTAGTTCCTGAGGGCATTTTGATGAACAGAGACAGACCTGTTATCATCCTCTCATAGAATTTGTAGTCAGTAGAGGAGGCAGAGGAGCTAGCAATCCCACAAACAAATCCTAAAACCTGAAGCAAGTGTTGTGTAGGAGAGGCATTTGGAACCATAGTAGAGAGTATCACAGGAAGAATTTAGCCTCATTTGAAGGATTAGAAAACACTTCTCTGAGATGACATTCCAGGCAAAGGAAGCAACATATAAAAGCCTGTGAAAACGAGAAATAGATTCATTACTTATTCATAGAAAAACTGCTTTGCTTATAACTCTGTGTACAGTTCACACTTTTCAAAGAGTTGTTTAAACATGATCTTTAACTTCTTGTTGACAAAACGAATAAAAAACCAACTTTCTTCTGGTAAGGTCACTTTTGTTTTTGGTAACATCCTTAGGTTAAGGAAACTTTCTCATTTATCCATCCGATTATCTTCTTAAGCATCTTCTTTCTACCCTCCTTTCCTCTTACTCTTACACAAAAATGTACTGGACGCCAATAATGTACCAGGTACTACTATTCTTTTCTTCAAAGTCAATTTCTTGATTAAGTGGTTTACACTTGTTGCCTCCATTTTCTTACATTCTTAACCCATACCATTCTGTTTTCTATTCCCATAATTTCCCTGAAACTGCCAAATCAAAAATTTGCCTCTTAGTTCCTCAGTGTACTTGGTTTCTCTGCAGCATTTAACTCTGTTGCTCAAACAAATAAACAAGAAAACACAGAAACCTCTTCTCTTTTGCCTTCTATGACAATACTCTCTTGTTTTGTATACCTCTTTCCTTAGTTTGTCATCATTTTTGCTGATTCTTCTTTCTCTACCTAATACTAGAATGTTGTTGCTTTCAAAGTCATTGTTCTCATCATGCTTTTTTCCTTGCATGCATTTTCTCTCTAGGTAATCCTATCTACTTCAGTGGAGTCCACTGGAATTTATGTCTTCAGTAGTTTCCTTTCTCCTAAGCTTTTGTACCCACTTGTGCACTAAATATCCACCCCTGATATCCTGCATATATTTTATATTTAGCATGTTTGAAAGTGAAATCATTCTCCCACCCTTCAATTCAGTCTCTACCTTGAAGCCACAGTGACCTTGCAAAATACAAATATCATTGTCTTTGCTTGAAAGTCTTCAATGGTTTCATGCTGCCATCCTGAGTATCTTGTAGTCATATTATTGTTTGATTTCCACTCTTTTTCCGCATCAAACTACTTGTTTAGCTGTTCATTCATATCCGACTTTTTTGTGACTGCATGGACTATAGCCCGCCAGGTTCCTCTGTCCATGGAATTTCCCAGGTAAGAATACTGGAGTAGGAAGCCATTTCTTCCTCCAAGAACATTACCAACTCAGGGATTGAACCCACATCTCTTCTGTCTCCTGTATTATCAGGCAGATTCTTTACCACTGAGCTACTAGAGTATCCCACATCAAACGACTAGCCAACATAAAAATGTATCTGGGACCTTTCCATGTGCTGATCTCTACCTGAAATACCCCTTTCAAATTTTCCTTTTTTTCTGCTTAAATTTCACCTTTTCCATTAGGCGCTACCTGGCTACTCTAAGGGGAAATACTGATATATAGTTCTCAAATTTTGGGACTTTCACAGCATGTTGTATATACTTCTGTTGCAGGAAAGGGGGACCACTTCCAGGGCCTGAAACTGAGCTCTTGTCTAACACTCAGAAATGAATTGTCCAAGGAGACAAATGTGCTGACAAAGCAAGAGATTTTATTGGGAAATGGCACCCGGATGGAGAGCAGTAGGGTAAGGGAACCCAGGAGAACAGCCCTGCCAAGTGGCTCACACTCTCGGGTTTTATGGTGATGGGATTAGTTTCTGGGTTGTCTTTAGTCAATCATTCTGACTCAGAGTCCTTCCTGGTGGTGTACGCCTTGTTCAGCCAAGATGGATACCAGAGAGAAGGATTCTGGGAGGTGGTCGGACATGTGGTGTCTCCTTTTAACCTTTCCTGAACTCTTCCAGTTGGTGGAGGCTTATTAGTTCTGTGTTCCTTAACAGGACCTTCTGTCGTAAAACAACTCATGCAAATAGTTGCTATGGTGCCTGGCCAGGGTGGGTGGTTTCAATCAGTGTGCTTCCCCTAATACTTCCATTGTGGCACTTAGATGTAAATATATCATGTAAATGCAGCATGAGATCTCTTACAGCAGACTATATGCTCGAATGTAGGACTAGAATCTTACATACAATGTGCAAAATAAAGTAGTGTTTACTATGCATTTGATGTATAAATGAATCTGGGGATTCCAGGAAAGGTCAAATGTAAAGCATTAGTTAGTTGCCATAGGCTGATACTTGAAAATTTTGTTTTACTCAGTTACTTAACTCGTCTTGATGATGAGAAAAAATTAACCATGATTGCATAAAGTATGTTTCCATCTTCATGTCATAGATTATCCATTGTTCCTGATTAATGGCTCTTACTATCTATTACTAATAAAAAGAGCTGATTATTCAAAGTGGTTTCTTGAGTCACATTTTTTTCTTTTGTTTGAAATCTAATAAAAAATAATCTGTAGTAGAGTAAAATGCTCTTGATTTTCTCAGAAAAACATTGCCATTTTATTAGTGAGTTAAAATCCTACAAGGCATATAGGTTCTTTGGAGTTCATGATAAGGAGAAGAGTTCTTTCTTCCAGGAAACAAAAGCACGAACATTTTAAATGTACTGCTGCTGCTCCTAAGTTGCTTCAGTCGTGTCCAACTCTGTGTGACCCCATAGATGGCAGCCCACCAGGCTCCCGCATCCCTGGGATTCTACAGGCAAGAATACTGGAGTGGGTTGCCATTTCCTTCTCCAATGCAAGAAAGTGAAAATGAAGTCACTCAGTCGTATCCGACTCTTAGCGACCCCGTGGACTTCAGTTTCTCCATCCATGGGATTTTCCAGGCAAGAGTACTGGAGCAGGTTGAATGTACTACTTGAATGTATTACTAATTGGCATATTCTTGAATATTTCTATCAAAGAAATGAAATGCAAGATATTTTAAATAAAAGTAAATTTATTATAAAAGGCAATTGGATATATACATTGTAAAGTGACCAGACAATTACATAATTACAGAAAATACAGAAACTTAAATCTACATTTGATTCTTTTTTTTAATTTTTTTATTTTGTGGCCACACTGCATGGCTTGTAGAATCTTGTTCTCTGACCAAAGATTGAACCCACACCCTCAGCAGTGAAAGTGGGGAGTCCTAACCACTGGACCACCAGGGAATTCCCTTAAATCTGCATTTGCATTACATTTAACTAAATGGAATATATCTGAAAGTAGCACTGCTGCTGCTGCTAAGTCACTTCAGTCGTGTCCGAGTCTGTGCGACCCCACAGATGGAAGCCCACCAGGCTCCCCCGTCCCTGGGATTCTCCAGGCAAGAACAGTGGAGTGGGTTGCCATTTCCTTCTCCAGAAAGTATCACTAGAAAGACCCAAATTCCACAGTAAAAAGAAAAATGGATGTTACATATATTGAAGTGAATCTGCTATATAAAACAGGTGTTGAAGAATACAAGCAATACCTATCTTGAGGTTGTCTTTATTTAAAAGAGCTTCCACTGCCCTGTATATTGTTCTGTCAGGGGAAGCACACTGATTGAAACTGCCCGCCCTGGCCAGGCACCATAGTAACCATTTGCATGAGTTGTTTTACTATAGGAGGTCCTGGTAAGGAACACGGAACTAATAAGCCTCCGCCAACTGGAAGAGTTCAGGAAAGGTCAAAAGGAGACACCACATGTCCGACCATCTCTCAGAATCCTTCTCTCTGGCATCCATCTTGGCTGAACAAGGCTTGCATCACCAGGAAGGACTCTGAGTCAGACTGATTGACTAAAGACAACCCGGAAACTAATCCCATCACCATAAAACCCGAGAGTGTGAGCCACTTGGCAGGGCTGTTCTCCTGGGTTCCCTTACTCTACTCCTCTCCACCCAGGTGCCATTTCCCATTAAAATCTCTTGCTTTTCAGCACTTGTGTCTCCTTGGACAATTCATTTCTGAGTGTTAGATGAGAGCCCAGTTTCAGGCCCTGGAAGGGGTCCCCCGTCCTGCAACAGTTCTGTTTTGAATGATGTTTACAGTCCTCAATAAATCTCAAGCTATATTTGGTAGAAATCTATGACAATAATTTAAAACTCTTTGACTTGTATTTTGATAGTGTTTAATCTAAATATGAAAATATAAAGTGAAAAGTTTTCTGCCGAAATGAATCTAAATACTAACCAGACTACAATGGATCTATGTGATATTTGGATTTTTCCCCTGTTATTTTGGAAGGTAATGAAGGTAATTTTCACTGACATGGCTTTGGTAAGCACTTGTGACTTTAGTGTGCTTAAATAACTGCCTTACATTCTTTCAGTCTAAAATGAAAGATCAATGAGAAAATAAAGGCAAATCACCCTAGTGAGTATTTCTCAAACATTGTTGCATATTAGGATCACCAACAGAAGTTGTTGACAGTGAGATCCCTAAAGTCCTCCTTAAGATTCTGATTCTGTAGTTCTGGAATAGGACATAGGAATATGGATTTTTAACAAGCCCCCAGGAGATTCATATGCTCCAATTTCAGAAACAATGTACTGTTATCTGTTCCACTAAGTTTGTCCTCATTCTTTCAAATGTTCTTCACCTTCTGAAATTCCATGGCTTTGCAAAGGTATTCATTCACTCATTAGATCTCCAATGTTTTTCTTCCCAAGTTACTACTTGGTAAAATTCCTGTTTCTCTCTCAAGACCTTATTCACACGTATGTCCTTCTTCTGAGCCTTCACTCAACACTTTGTACATATCTCTGTTTTAATATTTATACAATATGTTAACACAGAGATACCTCAATATATTGTATTTCTTTTAAAGAATGAGACTGGTTCTTGGCCTTTATGTAACAATATGAAAACAAGGAAGAGGGGCTAGTGCAAAACAGACTTTAGCATGCATAAGAATTATCTGAGGAGTCTGCTTAAAATAGAGTTACCCAGTGTGTCTCCCACCCCCGACACATAATTCCCAGATTTTCATTCAATAGATTGGAATTTAGTTCTAGGAATTTATATTTTTATATGTTCTCCAAATATTTCATATCTTAATAAATTCTGAGTACCAAGGGGACATCAACAAACATTAAGGTAAATCAAATATGTGATCAAATGGCTACTTCTATTTTCCCATTTACTCTCTAGCACGACAAAATTTTCTCATACATTCTAATATATATTGGACACTGTCCTATGACAATCTTCAAGTGCACCTGAATAGCAGTCAAAGACAATGTAAATCACTTTACATAGGATCGGATGGTTTACAGATGACAGTTAGGGCTCACGAGGCATCTCGGAAGAATTTCATTGAGAATTTTCTCTATAGAGAGGTCTTGTCAGGAGTAAAAGTCAATAAGTAATTCGTTTTAAAATGTGAAAAAAAATTCGCATTTTTATTTTAGATTTTCTAGTAAGTTATTTTTACAGCAGCAATTTAAAATCATATAATAAAAAATTATAACTTCTTATCATAGCTAAAATGGAGTAACGAAGTAACAATGGCCATGTAGCAACTAAAAGCAAACAAAGAGAAAATTAATGAAACAACAGCTTTTGAGATAATGAACATCAGATAATGAATGGCAGTAACCCCAGAGAGATGGGAAACAAGTGAAATCAGCACTATGATTGTTCCAACTTAATCTGTTGAGACAGTAGTAAGGTATACCACAGTGAGGTGGACTGAGGTGGAGTAAAGGCATTCAATGGAGAAAGGATTGTTGTTGTTCAGTCGCTAAGTTGTGTCCCATTCTTTTGTGACTCCAGAGACTATAACATGCCAAGCTCCTTTGTCCTCCACTATCTCCCAGAGTTTGCTCAAACTCATGTCCACTGAGTCGGTGATTCAATCAAACCATCTCATCCTCTGTCGCCCTCTTCTCCTCTTGCCTTCAATCTTTCCCTGCATCAGGGTCTTTTCCAATGAGTTGGCTCTTCATATCAAGTGGCCAAAATATCAGAGATTCAGCTTGAGCGTCAGTCCTTCCAGTGATTAAGGCTTGATTTCCTTCAGGATTGACTGGTTTGATCTTGCAGTCCAAGGGACTCTCAAGAGTGTTCTCCAGCACCACAATTCAAAAGCATCAGTTCTTTGGTGTACAGCTTTCTTTATGGTCCAACTCTCACATCCATACATGACTACTGGAAAAACCATAGCTTTGACTATATGGACCTTTGTCTGCAAAGTGATGTCTCTGCATTTTAATATACTGTCTAGGTTTGTCATAGCTATTCTTCCAAGGAGCAAGCATCTTTTAATTTCATGGCTACAGTCATGTCTGCAGTGATTTTGGAGCCCAAGAAAATAAAATCTGTCCCTGCTTTCACTTTTTCCCCTTCTATTTGCCACGAAGTGATGGGACTAGATTCTATGATCTTAGGGCTTTGAATGCTGAGGTTCAAGTCAGCTTTTTCACTCTCCTCTTTCACCCTCATCAAGAGGCTCTTTAGTTCCTTTTTACTTTCTGCCATTAGAGTGATATCATCTGCATATCTGATGTTGTTGATATTTCTCCTGGCAATCTTGATTCCAGTTTATGATTCATCTTGCCCAGTATTTCTCATGATGTACTCTGCATATAAATTAAATAAGCAAGGTGACAATATACAGCCTTTACATACTCTTTTCGCAATTTTGAACCAGTCCGTTGTTCCATGTCTGGTTTTAACTGTTGCTTCTTGACCCACATACAGTTTTCTCATAGTCTTCGACAAATAGTGTTGGAATAACTGGATATCCATATGCAAAAACCCCTCAATCCGTATTTCACACTATATACAACAATGAATGCAAAATAGTTCAATCCCAAGTATATAACCTAAAGCTGTAAACATTTTAGAGAAAAAAACATGAAAACATATTTCTGACTTTGGATTTTAGACAAAAATTTTTTAGTTAGGACACAAAGAACATGATCATTACAGATATAAAATTTGTAAAATATGCATTTAAATGTAATCTTCATCCTCCCTACAAAAGACATAAGAGATTGAAAAGACTGGTCACAACTGGGAGGAAGTCTTTGCCCAGAATACAAAGGGCTTTCACTCAGAGTTTATGAACAACTCAGCAAACTTAAGAAAGGAATAAAACCCTTTGGGCAAATATTTGAACAGATACTTTGCCAAATAATATATACAGTTGGCAAATGGACACTTTAAATACGTTCAACGTCATTAATTATGAGGGAAATGCAAGTCAAAATCACAATGTGATATCATAACTATTTGTTAGAATGGCTAAAATTAAAGTCTGACCATTTCAAATGTTGGTTCAGCTGGAACTTTCAAATATTGCTGATGTGAATATAAAATAGCCCAATCACTTTGGAAAACACTTTGGTAGCTTCCTGAAAATTAAGCACACATTTATCATGATCCAGCCATTCCACTGCTAGGGGTTTACCCAAAAGGAAAGAATATGTCTACATATAGATTCTATACAAATGTTCATAGTAACTTTATTAGTAAAAGCCTCAAACTTGAAACAACACAAATGTCCTTCAAAAGGTGAATTGAATGGATAAAAACATTTTGCTATAGTCACAAAATGGAATACTACTCATCAACAAAATGAAAAAACTATTGATACTATAATACAAATATATACCATATATACATACTATAATATGCTATTTATACCTAATAGGAATAATCTCGTAATTTGGTAAGTGCAAGAAGCCAGAAAACTATGAACGTATAGTTTATTATTCCATTTGTATAAAATTCCAAAGAATGGAATTTAATCTATAGTGACAGAAGGAAAATGAGTGGTTGCTTGATGAGAGTGGAAGAGAGGGCTTATTAGTGCTATGAGTAGAGTTTTAAAGATAATAAATATGCTCACTATTTTGCTTGTGTTATTGGTTTCATGAGTGTATAAATATGCGAACTAACCAAATTGTACACAAAAAATATGCAGTTTATATTTTATCATTTATACCTCAATAAAACTTTTAAAATGCATGAGGCCTTTTTCTTCAAATAAACTCTTATTTGGAAGTCCAATAAATAAAACAAAAAACTGGGTAGAACCCTACCATCTGATTTCTGGAACCCGCATTTGAAAACCTCTGATAGAGAACACCTGACTTCCAGAAATATATTTGGCTGTATAGATAGATATATGATATTTTACTTTAACTCAGAGCTTCCTGTCCAGAAGTCTTGGGTTGCCAGGAGTCTTAAGTACACTAATAGTGAAATCTAAGTCATTGAGAAATTATCTGAAAATGAGCTATTTTGGATACCTATGTGTTGGACATATTACTTTAATCATTATTTTAAAAAGATATTTTTAGCAACTTTTATCATAATGTATGATTCACTTTTCCATCACCTTAAAGAGAGTAAATGTGCCCTTTTATTTAGTTTACATTTTATTAATGGTTTAAGGTTATCATTATTAGCATCGGATTTGCATTAGGCTGGAGTCTAGTGATACCCTCAGGACTTCATTAAATGTGCTTCCTTATTTTCTCCAGTAATAAGTGGCACAAGAGCAATTTTTCTTTTTGTGGGAAGAAATGGTGATTATATCTGCCACTTCTGTACTTCTGGCTTCTCCTGTGGTAGTCATATGTTACTTCTTACAGAGTGTGACCTCCTGCTTCAACGTCCCTTCCTTCATTTTAATATGTAGACTCTGATTGGTAAAGCATATAATCAAGATAGAATTATATAATCAAAGGCTATGAGTAGAGAACTAGGAAGTTTTCCTTAAAGTAACATACATGATTTTTAGTGCGTGGACTATTTTCTCTGAATGAAACAATTCATTTTTTTATCTTCTGGTTTTCAGTTCTGTAATAGACAATTTGGTTTACTGCAGAATTCAGTTCCAAACAGGTGAGATATTATTTTGCTACATGTACAAAGATCTGTAATATAGAGACTATAAATTAACAGCACTTTCACCATCAGAGTCCATACTGAAAATGTTTATTACTTCAACTATCAGTCAAAGTCAGGACCTTTTTGGGGAATCTGACGGTTGGAAACTACCATTCTAAGATTTTATATCTGATGAATTTCTTGGTCTTGCTACTTGCCAAGCTAACGGATAGTGTGCTGTTAGTTGCTCTCTTGTTCAGTAATTTTTTTTATGTATCTCATATTAAATGTAAACTGGCAGAAGAGATGAACTATGAATGATTCTTAAAATTTCAAAATAGATTAATAATCTCTTCTTCAAGTTCCCTTTTTCAAAATAAATCTGACTTTTTTTTTTAAAGTTACATTTCTATTCCTCAATTCTAAGGGAAGCTTTAGAAAGCCCTGACAATAGACTCATTGGCTAAATTCAGCAACTCATTTGGTAAAATGCCATTTCTCTATACTGAGAAATCAGAGTAAGCTTATTTTGAAGAATTGTTGGAAAATACTCTGGGCCACTAAGTGGATTATAAATAAGAACCATAGTTATCAATTTAGTTGTTTTGACTTCCCACCACAATATACTAACAGGAGCCTTGGTTGAGTGCTGAAGGGCCTCACAACTTAGTGTTTATCTTGGTAAATTTACTATGGGGTTTAGCCATCAAGAATTTGATTCTCTAGCATTGAAACATGTATATTACCATATGTAAAATAGATGATCAGTGCAAGTTTGATTCATGAAGCAGGGCACTCAAAGCCAGTGATCTGGGATAACCCAGAAGGATGGGGTGGAGAGGGAGGTGGGATGGGGGTTCAGGATGGGGAGACACATGTTACACCCATGGCTGATTCATGTCAATGTATGGCAAAAACTAACACCATATTGTAAAGAAATTATCCTCTAATTAAAATAAATAAATTAATTAAAGAAACATAATTTGATAATCTTAGCATATCAATAGTAATTGCTTCCTTTGTGGGGAGTGAGGAAATGGGGAACCTTGGAATAACATTAACCAAGATAGATAAGATGGATATATAAAGCAAAATGTCTATTTCTTCTGAGAAATGAAGATATCAAGAAGGCTAGAATACTGTTTTTCCAGATCTAGACAATCTCTCCTTTTAGTCAAATAATCATATTAAAATTTTTTTTTGGAT
This sequence comes from Moschus berezovskii, assembly GCF_049115385.1. NCBI lineage: Eukaryota > Metazoa > Chordata > Mammalia > Artiodactyla > Moschidae > Moschus > Moschus berezovskii. The sequence goes on from NC_142488.1 coordinate 103,558,077, forward strand.
GAGGAATCAGAAGAAGAATGGTGCCACATAAAACACTCTTCCCTGGACAATATTTGGTAGACATCTGGCTCTTTGGACTTTACACATTTTGTAATTTTGGCTGACTCTTCTGTTCACCTAACCTCTCTTTAAAAAGAGAACCACACAGTTCATTAAGTTTCCAAACAAGATAAAACTCAGGTGATTATGTTTCCATTTGAGTTAATTAAAATTACATTCCCAGCTTGCCTCCTTGGGTCATCTTGATTTTATTTTTTTGTGTCTCTAAACTTTTCTGAATAACCAATTTACACATAATTCCTTATTTATTTTCCAAGGTGATTATTCACACAATATTAGTGAATTTTACTGAATTACTTTTCAGAAGACTATCTTATTTTCTTATTTTTCTTGTCTCTACTGTTTAGAGTCAATTCACAGTCATCACTATCACTAAAAATGAAAAGTATATGGTACCCTTCCCACAAATCTATAATATTTACACATTTCATCTGCCTAGTTTTGAGAGTTTGGCTTACATTTTTTACCAAATAGATGATACCTTCAAAATCAGTTCATGCTGAAAACTTACCTGAATGTATTATTAGTTGGTCAACATATGTGAGACACTGTGGACAATGTATGCTATTAATTTTTAAAGATACATTGATCATATAATATACAGGAAAACTCAGCAGATCATTATTTTTTATAGAGAATGTTTTTGTATAGGACATATCTTTCTTGGACGCTATTCAATAAAATATAGTTACTTAAATGTCCTAGGGACTCATTATAAGGAAGTTTTCCAGTAATTTCCAGTATATATTACAAAGACAAAATACCAAGGTATTTTGATGTATTGTCACAGTGATCATTTTGTAATTATCAACAATCAATTTTCAACATCCATTTTCACCTTTTACTTATGTTAGTTTATTTCCATTCTACCTAATATGCCTCTGGAAAGCCTTTCTTTTCTGTTAGCTGGAGTGTTTTACAGGGAAGGCAAGCTAATTTTAGTATGACAGTGAAAAAAAGTGAAAGTGTTAGTTGTTCAGTCATATCTGACTCTTTTGCAACCCCATGGACTGTAGCCTACCAGGCTTCTCTGTCCGTGGAATTCTCCAGGCAAGAATACTGGAGTAGATAGCCATTCCATTCTCCAAGGAATCTTTCCAACCCAGGGATTGTACCTGAGTCTCCTGCACTGCAGGCAGATTCTTTACCATCTGGCCCAGAAATAGAGTCCCAGAAAGCCCATTTGAAGGGAACTTACAGTACTTAAGCCTTGATAATTACTCTATACAGTATGCATACAGTATGCACCCTTATGTCATTATCTATTGAGTAGTCACTCAATGTTTGCTTAAGCATTTTCAATGTTGAGATATTTACTCCCCCATAAAGCATCCCATTCCACATATTTAATTGGCAAAAGTTTTACTTCTGTTTGGCTAAAATATATCCTTGTAAATTTCATTTGTTGGTTCCAATTCTATAGTCTACAGAAAATAGAAATAAAACCCAATGAATTATTTTTAACCTAGAAATAATGTAAAAATTTTGAAAAATAAATAATAAAAAAATAATCCCAATTAGAAAACCAATAAAAAATGCTTTCAGTTACCTGATGTTTTGGATAATCAAAGCCAATGATGTCTTTAGAAAACCAAAGAATGATAGATATACTGTTGACTCTGAATAATGTGGGGGTTAAACTGTGTATAATTTATAGTTGACCCTCCATATCTGAGATGCCTTCACATCCACAGATTCAACCAATCATGCACCATGTAGTACTGTAGTATTTACTAATGAAAAATATCCATGTGTAAGTGGACCCACGTTCTTCAGACCTGTGTTGTTCAAAGGTCAACAGTATACAAAAAAGTAGTGAGTGATAGGAATATGACAGTAAAACTCATTTGCAAAAATACACATCCGTGGTAAATTATTTATATAGGAAGAAGGATGAAGATGGAGCTCCCTGAGGGTGGTTCGAGAGGCTGAGACCAGGGAAAACTATTATGAAAGTGACAGTGTTAGTCACTCAGTCATGTCTGACTGTGCAACCCCATGGACTGTAACCTGCCAGGCTCCTTTGTCCATGGAATTCTCCAGGCAAGATTACTGGAGTGGGTTGCCATTTCCTTCTCCAGGGACTCTTCCCAACCCAGGGACTGAACTTGGGTTTTCATATTGTGGGCAAATTCGTTACCGTCTGAGCACCAGGGAAGCCTAAAACTAATGTAAGATATGTATATAACATTTACATATTATAACATTTAAAATATTTATATATTATAACATTCATATATTATATATATATAAAGCATTTAAGAGCTATTAAAATCTTAGATATTGTCTATGTCCAATGATTTTATTTTACAAGTAAAGATCAGTTCAGTTCAGTTCAGTCGCTCAGTCGTGTCCGACCCTCCGCGACTCCATGAATCACAGCACACCAGGCCTCCCTGTCCATCACCAACTCCCGGAGTACACTCAAACTCATGTCCACAGAGTCGGTGATGCCATTCAGCCATCTCATTCTCTGTCATCTCCTTCTCCTCCTGCCCCCAACCTTTCCCAGCATGAAAGTCTTTTCCAGTGAGTCAACTTGTCGCAAGTATTGCAGTTTCAGAGTTAGCATCAGTTCTTCCAATGAACACCCAGGATTGATCTCCTTTAAAATGAACTGGTTGGATCTCCTTGCAGTACAAGGGACTCTTAAGAGTCTTCTCCAAAACCACAGTTCAAAAGCAGCAATTCTTCAGCGATCAGCTTTCTTCACAGTCCAACTCTCAAATCCATACATGACCATGGGAAAACCATAGCCTTGACTAGACGGACCTTTGTTGGCAAAGTAATGTCTCTGCTTTTTAATATACTATCAAGGTGGTTATAACTTTCCTTCCAAGGAGTAAGCGTCTTTTAATTTCATGGCTGCAATCAGATATCTGCAGTGATACTCTGGACCAAAGAAGGGGAGTCATTCATCCAATGACTTTCAACATGTGACAGAGTTTAGGCTAGAATCTAGGGCTGCATTGCATCATCAGTTCAGTTCAGTCGCTCAGTTGTGTCCAACTCTTTGTGACCCCATGGACTGCAGCACGCCAGACCTTCCTATCCATCACCAACTCCCAGAGTTTACTCAAACTCATGTCCATTGAGTTGGTGATGCCATCCAAACATCTCATCCTCTATCATCCCCTTCTCCACCTGCATTCGATATCTTCCAGTATCAGGGTCTTTTCAAATGAGTCAGCTCTTCACATCAGGTGGCCAAAATACTGGAGTTTCAGCTTAAGCATCAGTCCTTCCAATGAACATTCAGGACTGATTTCCTTTAGGATGGACTGGTTGGATCTCCTTGCAGTCCAAGGGACTCTTAAGAGTCTTCTCCAACACCACAGTTCAAAAGCATCAATTAAAGAGGACACTAATAGATGGAGTAATATACCGTGTTCGTGGATTGGAAGAATAAATATTGTGAAAATGAGTATACTACCCAAAGTAATTTATACATTCAGTGCAATCCTTATCAAGCAACCAATGATATTTTTCACATAACTAGAACAAATAATCTCACAATTTGTATGGAAATACAAAAAACCTCGAATTGCCAAAGCAATCTTGAGGAAGAAGAATGGAACTGGGGGAATCAACCTGCCAGACTTCAGGTTCTCCTACAAAGCCACAGTCATCAAGACAGTATGGTACTGGCATAAAGACAGAAATACAGATCAATGGAACAAAATAGAAAGCCCAGAGATAAATCCACACACCTATGGACATCTTACCTTTGACAAAGGAGGCAAGAATATAAAATGGGGAAAAGACAGTCTCTTTAATAAGTGGTGCTGGGAAAACTGGTCAGAAACTTGTAAAAGAATGAAACTAGAACACTTCCTAACACCATACACAAAAATAAAATAAAAATGGATTAAAGATCTAAATGTAAGACCAGAAACTATAAAACTCCTAGAGGAGAACATAGGCAAAACACTCTCCAACATAAATCACAGCAGGATCCTCCATGACCCACCTCCCAGAATATTGGAAATAAAAGCAGAATTAAGCAAATGGGACCTAATTAAAATTAAAAGCTTCTGCACAGCAAAGGAAACTATAAGCAAGGTGAAAAGACAGCCTTCAGAATGGGAGAAAATAATAGCAAACGAAACAACAGACAAATAATTGATCTCCAGAATATACAAGCAGCTCCTGCAGCTCAATTCCAGAAAAATAAACGACCCAATCAAAAAATGGGCCAAAGAACTAAACACACATTTCTCCAAAGAAGACATAAAGATGGCTAACAAACACATGAAAAAATGCTCAACATCCCTCATAATAAGAGAAATGTAAATCAAAACCACAGTTAGATACCATTACACACCAGTCAGAATGGCTGCTATCCAAAAGTCTACTTGCAATAAATGCTGGAGAAGGTGTGGAGAGAAAGGAGCCCTCTTACACTGTTGGTGGGAATGCAAACTAGTATAGCCACTATGGAGAACAGTGTGGGGATTCCTTAAAAAACTGGAAATAGAACTGCCATATGATCCAGCAATCGCACTCCTGGTCATACACACCGAGGAAACCAGAATTGAAAGAGACACATGTACTCCAATGTTCATCGCAGCACTGTTTATTATAGCGAAGACATGGAAGCACCCTAGATGTCCATCTGCAGACGAATGGATAAGAAAGCTTTGGTACATATACACAATGGAGTATTATTCAGCCATTAAAAAGACTACATTTGAATCATTTCTAATTAGGTGGATGAAACTGGAGCCTATTATACAGAGTGAAGTAAGCCAGAAAGAAAAACACCAATACAGTATACTAACGTATATGTATGGAATTTAGAAAGATGCAAATGATAACCCTGTATACGAGACAGCAAAAGAGACACAGATGTATAGAACAGTCTTTGGGACTCTGTGGGAGAGGGTGAGGGTGGGATGATTTGGGAGAATGACACTGAAACACGTATGTTGTCATATGCGAAACGAATCACTAGTTCAGGGTTGATGCAAGTTATATAGCATGCTCGGGGCTGGCGTGCGGGGATGACCCAGAGGAAGGAGAAAGGGAGGAGGGAGGTGGGAGGGGGGTTCAGGAGGGGGAACTTATGTAAACCCGAGGCGAATTCATGTCAATGTATGGCAAAACCAACCAATATAATATTGTAAAATAATTTGCCTCCAATAAAAAATAAATTAATTACTTAAAAAAAAAGAATGCATTTGAATCAGTTCTAATGAAGTGGATGAAACTGGAGCCTATTATACATAGTGAAGTAAGCCAGAAAGAAAAACACCAATACAGTATACTAACGGATATATATGGAATTCAGAAAGATGGACATGATAACCGTGTATGCTGCTGCTGCTGCTAAGTCACTTCAGTCGTGTCCGACTCTGTGTGACCCCATAGACGGAAGCCCACCAGGCTCCCCTATCCCTGGGATTCTCCCGACAAGAACACTGGAGTGGGTTGCCAATTCCTTCTCCAGTGCGTGAAAGTGAAGTCGCTCAGTCGTGTCCGACCCTTAGTGACCCCACGGACTGCAGCCTACCAGGCTTCTCCATCCATGGGATTTTCCAGGCAAGAGTACTGGAGTGGCTTGCCATTGCCTTCTCCAATAACCGTGTATATGAGACAGCAAAAGAGACACAGATGTATAGAACAGTCTTTGGGACTCTCTGGAAGAAGGTGAGGGTGGGATGATTTGGGAGAATGGCATTGAATCATGTATATTATCATATGTGAAACGAATCTCCAGTTCAGGGTCAATGCATGATACCAGATGCTCGGTGCTGGTGTGCGGGGATGACGCAGAGGGAGGATAAGGAGAGGAGGGAGGTGGGAGGGGGGTTCAGAAAGGGGAATTCATATACACCCGTGGTGGATTCATGTCAATGTATGGCAAAACCAACCAATATAATATTGTAAAATAATTAGTTTCCAATAAAAAAAATAAAATAAAAATAAAAAAAGTTTTATGGACAAAATAAATAAATATATAAATAATTAAAAAAAGCATCAATTCTTTGGTGCTCAGCTTTCTTTATAGTCCAACTCTCACATCCATACATGACTACTGGAAAAACCATAGCCTTGACTAGATGGACCTTTGTTGGCAAAGTAATGTCTCTGCTTTTTAATATGCTATCTAGGTTGGTCATAACTTTTCTTCCAAGGAGTAAGCGTTTTTATTTCATGGCTGCAGTCACCATCTGCAGTGACTTTGGAGCCCCCCCAAAATAAAGTCTCTCACTGTTTCCACTGTTTCGCCATCTATTTCCCATGAAGTGATGGGACCAGATGCCATGATCTTTGTTTTCTGAATGTTGAGCTTTAAGCCAACTTTTTCACTCTCCTCTTTCACTTTCATCAAGAGGCTCTTTAGTTTTTCACTTTCTGCCATGAGGGTGGTATCAGCTGCATATCTGAGGTTATTGATATTTCTCCCAACAATCTTGATTCCAGGTTGTGTTTCATCCAGGCCAACGTTTCTCATGAAACTCAATATGCTAGTAAATTTGGAAAACGTAGTAGTGGCCACAGGACTGGAATAGGTCAGTTTTCATTCCAATCCCTTAGAAAGCAATGCCAAAGAATGCTCAGACTACTGCACAGTTGCACTCATCTCACACGCTATCAAAGTAATGGTCAAAATTCTCCAAGCCACGCTTCAACAATACGTGAATCATGGACTACCAGATATTCAATCTGGTTTTAGAAAAGGCAGAGGAACAGGATATTAAAGATATGCATATCTTCAAAGATATGCATATGCATATCTTCATACAGAAGGGAATTTAGGAATGAGTTGCATTATTTATCAAAGAGGGATTTCTTTATAGCCTAATGTAGCCATTATCCTGGAGAACGTTCCATGAATTATTCAAAAGAAAATGTGTTAAACTGTCAGGTGGAATATTCTATAGATGTCTGTTAGGTTTAGTTGTCTTATAATATTATTCAAAGAAGAGTTGGCAAGAATACACAGAAGAAATGTACAAAAAGGTCTTGATGACCCAGATAACCAAGAGGGTGTGATCACTACCTAGTGCTAGACATCCTGGAGTGTGAAGTCCAGTAGGCCTTAGGAAGCATTACTAGGAACAAACCTAGTGGAGCTGCTGGAATTCCAGCTGAGCTTTTCAAATCCTAAAAGATGATGCTGCACTCAATATGTCAGAAAATTTGGGGGGGAGGAACAAGATGGGGGGATGAACAAGATGGCGGAGGAACAGGATGGCGAGACTACTCTCTCCCCCACAAATTCATCAAAAGAACATTTGAACGCAGAGTAAAGTCCACAAAACAACTTCTGAATGCTGGCAGAGGACATCAGGCACCCAGAAAAGCAGCCCATTGTCTTCTAAAGGAGGTAGGGAAAAACAGAAGATAAAAAGAGAGACAAAAGAGGTAAGGACAGAGCTCCTTCCCGGGAAGGGAGGCTTTAAAAAGAGAGAAGTTTCCAAACACCAGGAAACACTCTCACTGATGAATCTGTGGCAAGCCTTGGAACCTCAGAGGACCACATAACCAGGAGGAAAAAGAAAGAAACAATTAAAGCCCACAGATTACCCGCCAAACGGTAACTCCCAGTGGAGAAGCAGCGCAGACGCCTGCATACGCTATTAGCAAGCGGGGGCTGGGCAAGGAGGAGCCGGCTGATCTGCTTAGAGAGAGGACTGGGCTTGAATGCCGTGAGGGCAATCTGAGAGAACTGGGGATAGCAAAGCAAACTGTGGGATAGCTTCCCTGTGAAAAGGTGGAAAGCTCTAACCTAAAACTCCGCCAGCCCCACTCACAGAACAAAGGACTGAGCAGAGCAAGCCGGCTGCAGTAGGCCCATCCCCCATACCCCACCGAGATAGGCAGGGAGGTCAGCCAGAACCGGAGGGGGCAACCACAGCCCCAGAAAGGCATCTGATACAAACTGCAGGCAAGCTTGTTGCTAATCAAAACTTCTTGGGCTTGGGCCAGATGATATCTGCCTGAGAAGGTGCTCTGGTTGTACACCCAGAAAACCAAGTGGCAGGGACTGGGGAGGTGATAAGTCGCAGCAACCGCACTCGCCAAACACCTGGTCCCCTGAGCTGCTCGGACCAGGGAAGGCACAAAACGCAGGCCCAAACAAGTCTGCACCTTTCTGGAGTACCAGAAAAACTGAACTTGAGCCACTCAGACCTGGGAGGTGCATACAACCCAGCTTCGGCCTCGGAAAGTTCCCGGCAGAGCAACCTAGAGCCTGTGCAGTGAAGACTGGGACAACACATGCGCTGTGAGCGGGGGCAAACCCAGTGTGGCCAAGATGCTACGAGCACTCCCCACAGACGCCAGAGATATTTGTCTGCAGCGTTCCTCCCTTCCCAGAACAGGACAGAACAACTGAGCCTTAAAAAGTGTCCACCCGCCCCCTAATATGAGGGCGGAAATTAGACACTGAAGAGACTAGCAAACAGAAGCTAAAACAGAGGGAACAACCTTGGAAATGACAGAGAGAGAAGTCTAGAGACTACTCCAAGAATAAGACCAAAAACCAGAGGTAAGAGTCTTAAGCCCAATCCTGAGAACACCAGAGAACACCTGACTCCAGGCAACATTAATCGATAGAAGCTCATCAAACGCTTCCATACCTACACTAAAACCAAGCACCACCCATGGGTCAACAAGTTCCAGAGCAAGACATACCATGCAAATTCTCCAGTAACACAGGAAAGTAGCCCTGAGCTTCAATATACAGGCTGCCCAAAGTCACTCTAAACCCATAGACATCTCATAACTCATTACTGGACATTTCATTGCACTCCAGAGAGAAGAAATCCAGCTCCACCCACCAGAACACCGACACAAGCTTCCCTAACCAGGGAAACTTGACAAGACACCCGTCCAACCCCACACAGAGCGAGGAAACTACATAATAAGGAGAACTCCACAAACTGCCAGAAGAGGGAAAGGCCACCCCAAGCAAAGCAATATAAGCAAGATCAAGAGGCAGACAAATACCCAGCAAGTAAAGGAACAAGATAAATGCCTGCCAACACAAACAAAAGAGGAAGATATATGGAATCTACCTGATAAAGAATTTCGAATTTTGATGGTGAAAATGATTCAAAATCTTGAAAGCAAACTGGAGTTACAGATAAATAACCTGGAGACAAGGATTGAGAAGATGGGAGAAAGGTTTAATAAGGACTTAGAGGAAATAAAAGAGTCAATATACAATAAATAATGCAATAGATGAGATCAGAAACACTCTGGAGGGAACAAACAGTAGAATAACAGAGGCAGGAGACAGGATAAGCGAGCTAGAAGATAGAATTGTGGAAATAAATGAAACAGAGAGGAAAAAAGAAAAACTAATTAAAAGAAATGAGGACAAATATGAAACACCGCTGGGACAATGGTAAATGCTCCAACATTCGAATCATAGGAGTCCCAGAAGAAGAAGACAAAAAGAAAGACCATGAAAGAATACTTGAGGAGATAATAGTTGAAAACTTCCCTAAAATGGGGAAAGAAATAATCACCCAAGTCCAAGAAACCCAGAGAGTCCCCAACAGGATAAACCCAAGGTGAAATACTCCAAGACACATATTAATCAAATTAACAAAGATCAAGCACAAAGAACAAATATTAAAAGCAGCAAGGGAAAAGCAGCAAATAACACACAAGGGGATTCCCATAAGGATAACAGCTGATCTTTCAACAGAAATTATTCAGGCCAGGAGGGAATGGCAAGACAAACTTAAAGTGAAGACAGAAAATAACCTACAGCCCAGGTTACTGTACCCAGCAAGGATCTCACTCAAATATGAAGGAGAAATCAAAAGCTTTACAGACAAGCAAAAGCTGAGAGAATTCACCATCACCAAAATAGCTCTTCAAAAAATGCTAAAGGATCTTCTCTAGAGAGGAAACACAGAAAGGGTATATAAACTCGAACCCAAAGCAATAAAGAAAATGGCAACGGGATCATACTTATCAATAATTACCTTAAACATAAATGGGTTGAATGCCCCAACCAAAAGACAAAGGCTGGCTGAATGGGTACAAAAACAGGACCCCCATATATGTTGTCTACAAGAGACCCACCTCAAAACGAGGGACACATACAGACTGAAAGTGAAGGGCTGGAAAAAGATATTCCATGCAAATAGAGACAAAAAGAAAGCAGGAGTAGTAATACTCATATCAGATAAAATAGACTTTAAACAAAGGCTGTGAAAAGAGACAAAAAAGGACACTACATAATGATCAAAGGATCAATCCAAGAAGAAGATATAACAATTATAAATATTTGTGCACCCAGCATAGGAGCACCGCAATATGTAAGACAATTACTAATAAGTATGAAAGGGGAAATTAACAACAATGCAATAATAGTGGGAGACTTTAATACCCCACTCACACCTATGGATAGAGCAACTAAACAGAAAATTAACAAGGAAATACAAACTTTAAATGATACAATAAACCAGTTAGACCTAATAGATCTCTATAGGACATTTCACCCCAAAACAATGAATTTCACCTTTTTCTCAATCGCACACGGAACCTTTCCCAGGAGAGATCATATCCTGGGCCATAAATCTAGCCTTGGTATATTCAAAAAAATTGAAATCATTCCAAGCATCTTTTCTGACCACAATGCAGTAAGATTAGATCTCAATTACGGGAGAAAAACTATTAAAAATATCAACATATGGAGGCTGAACAACATGTTGCTGAATAATGAATAAATCATAGAAGAAATCAAAATAGAAATCAAAATATGCATAGAAATGAAGGAAAATGTAAACACAACAACCCAAAACCTCTGGGACACTGTAAAAGCAGTGCTAAGGGGGAAGTTCATAGCAATACAGGCACACCTAAAGAAACAAGTAAAAAGTCAACTAAATAACCTAACTCTACATCTAAAGAAACTAGAAAAGGAAAAAATGAAGAACCCCTGGGTTAGTAGAAGGAAAGAAATCATAAAAATTAGGGCAGAGATAAATGCAAAAGAAACAAAAGAGACCATAGCAAAAATCAACAAAGCCAAAAGCTGGTTCTTTGAGAATGTAAATAAAATTGACAAACCACTAGCCAGACTCATCAAGAAACAAAGAGAAAGAACCAAATCAATAAAATTAGAAATGAAAATGGAGAGATCACAAGCGACAACACAGAAATACAAAGGATTATTAGAGAGTACTATCAGCAATTATATGGCAATAAAATGAATAACCTGGAAGAAATGGACAAATTCCTAGAAAAGTAAAACTATCCAAAACTGAACCAGGAAGAAATAGAAAATCTGAATAGAACCATCACAAGCATGGAATTAGAGGTTGTAATCAGAAATCTTCCAGCAAACAAAAGCTCAGGTCCAGACGGCTTCACAGCTGAATTCTACCAAAAATTTAGAGAGGAGGTAACACCTATTACTCAAACTCTTCCAGAAAATTGCTGAGGAAGGGAAACTGCCAAACTCATTCTATGAGGCCACAATCACCCTAATCCCAAAACCTGGTAAAGATCCCACAAAAAAAGAAAACTACAGGCCAATATCACTGATGAACATAGATGCAACAATCCTTAACAAAATTCTAGAAATCAGAATCCAACAACAGGTTAAGAAGATCATACATCATGACCAAGTGGGCTTTATCCCAGGAATGCAAGGATTCTTCAATATCCGCAAATCAATCAACGTAATACACCACATTAACAAACTGAAAAATAAAAATCATATGATTATCTCCATAGATGCAGAGAAACCCTTTGACAAAATTCAACATCCATTTGTGATAAAAACCCTCCAGAAAGTGGGAATAGAAGGGACATATCTCAACATAATAAAAGCTATATATGACAAACCCACAGCAAACATTATCCTCAACGGTGAAAAACTGAAAGCATTTCCCCTAAAGTTAGGAACAAGACACGGGTGCCCGCTCTCACCACTACCATTCAACATAGTTCTGGAAGTTTTGGCTACAGCAATCAGAGCAGAAAAAGACATAAAAGGAATACAAAGTGGAAAAGAAGAAGTAAAACTTTCACTGTTCGCTGATGACATGATCCTCTACACAGAAAACCCTAAAGACACTACCAGAAAACTACTAGAGCTAATCAATGAATACAGTAAAGTTGCAGGATATAAAATCAGCACACAGAAATCCCTTGCATTCCTCTACACTAATAATGAAAAAATAGAAAGAGACATTAAGGAAACCATTCCAATCACTGTTGCAACGAAAACAATTAAATACTTAGGAATATATCTACCTAAGGAAACAAAACACTTGTACATAGAAAACTATAAAACACTATTGAAAGTAATCAAATAAGACACTAATAGATGGATAAATATACCGTGTTCGTAGATTGGAAGAATAAATATTGTGAAAATGAGTATACTACCCAAAGTAATTTATACATTCAATGCAATCCCTATCAAGCTACCAATGATATTTTTCACAGAACTAGAACAAATAATCTCACAATTTGTATGGAACTACAAAAAACCTCGAATAGCCAAAGCAATCTTGAAGAAGAAGAATGGAACTGGAGGAATCAACTTGCCGGACTTCAGGCTCTACTACAAAGCCACAGTCATTAAGACAGTATGGTACTGGCATAAAGACATAAATACAGATCAATGGAACAAAATAGAAAGCCCAGAGTTAAATCCATGCACCTATGGACACCTTCTCTTTGACACAGTAGGCAAGAATATAAAATGGAGAAAAGACAGTCTCTTTAACAAGTGGTGCTGGGAAAACTGGTCAGCCACTTGTAAAAGAATGAAACTAGAACACTTCCTAACACCATACACCAAAATAAACTCAAAATGGATTAGAGAGCTAAATGTAAGACCAGAAACTATAAAACTCCTAGAGGAGAACGTAGGCAAAACACTCTCCGACATAAATCACAGCAGGATCATCCATGACCCACCTCCCAGAATATTGGAAATAAAAGGAAAAATAAACAAATGGGACCTAATTAAAATCAAAAGCTTCTGCACAGCAAAGGAAACTCTAAGCAAGGTGAAAAGACAGCCTTCAGAATGGGAGAAAATAATAGCAAATGAAGCAACTGATAAAGGATTAATCTCCAAAATATACAAGCAGCTCCTGCAGCTCAATTCCAGGAAAATAAGTGACTCAATCAAAAAATGGACCAAAGAACTAAACAGACATTTCTCCAAAGAAGACATACAGATGGATAACAAACACATGAAAAAATGCTCAACATCCCTCATAATCAGAGAAATGCAAATCAAAACCACAATGAGATACCATTTCACACCAGTCAGAATGGCTGCTATCCAAAAGTCTACATGCAATAAATGCTGAAGAGGGTGTGGAGAGAAGGGAACCCTCTTACACTGTTGGTGGGAATGCAAACTAGTACAGCCACTATGGAGAACAGTGTGGAGATTCCTCAAACAACTGGAAATAGAACTGCCCTTTGATCCAGCAATCGCACTCCTGGGCATACACACCGAGGAAACTAGAATTGAAAGAGACACATGTACTCCAATGTTCGTTGCAGCACTGTTTATAATAGTCAGGACATGGAAGCAACCTAGATGTCCATCTGCAGAAGAATGGATAAGAAAGGTTTGGTACATATACACAATGGAGTATTACTCAGCCATTAAAATGAATGCATTTGAACCAGTTCTAATGAGATGGATGAAACTAGAGCCTCTTATACAGAGTGAATTAAGCCAGAAAGAAAAACACCAATACAATATACTAACGCATATATATGGAATTTAAAGAAAGATGCAAATGATAACCCTGTATACAAGACAGAGATATATAGAACAGTCTTTGGAACTCTGTGTGAAAGGGTGAGAGTGGGATGGTTTGGGAGAATGGCATTGAAACATGTATATTATCATATGTGAAACGAATCGCCAGTTCAGGGTCGATGCATGTTACAGGATGCTCGGGGCTGGTATTTGGAGATGACCCAGAGGGAGGATAAGGGGAGGAGGGAGGTGGGATGGGAGTTCGGGAGGGGATACTCATGTACACCCGGGGCGGATTCATGTCAATGTATGGCAAAATCAACCAATATAATATTGTAAAATAATTAGCCTTCAATAAAATAAAAATTAAAATAAAAGGAAATGCTATGGTTAAAGGAAGAGATCTAAAATAAATAAGACTTACTTTGTTAAAAAAAATAAAATTAAATGAAATCTCTAATACAAAAAAACAAAGAAGAAAATTTGGAAAACTCAGCAGTGACCACAGGACTGGAAAACGTCAGTTTTCATTCCAATCCCAAAGAGCAATGCCAAAGAATGTTCAAACTACCACACAACTGAACTCATTTCACATACTAGCAAGGTCATGCTCAAAAAAGCTAGGCTTCAACAGTATATGAACTGAGAACTTCTAGATGTACAAACTGAATTTAGGAAAGTGAGCAGAACCAGAAATCAAACTGCCAACATCTGTTGGATCATAGATAAATGAATTCCAGGAAAAACGTCTGATTCATTGACTATGCTAACATCTTTGGGTGGTGGATCATAACAAATTGTGGAAAATTCTTAAAGAGATTGAAATCCCAGATCACCCTACCTGGTTCCTGAGAAACCTGTATGTAAGTCAAGAATCAACAGAATCGGACATGTATGGATGTGAGAGTTGGACTGTGAAGAAAGCTGATTGCCGAAGAATTGATGCTTTTGAACTGTGGTGTTGGAGAAGACTCTTGAGAGTCCCTTGGACTGCAAGGAGATCCAGCCAGTCCACTCTAAAGGAGACCAGTCCTGGGTGTTCATTGGAAGGACTGATGATAAAGCTGAAACTGCAATACTTCGGCCACCTCATGCGATGAGTTGACTCACTGGAAAAGACTCTGATGCTGGGAAGGATTGGGGCAGGAGGAGAAGGGGACGACAGAGAATGAGATGGCTGTATGGCATCACCGACTTGATGGACATGAGTTTGAGTGAACTCCGGGAGTTGTTGATGGACAGGGAGGCCTTGCGTTCTTTGATTCGTGGGGTCGCAAAGAGTTGGACACGACTGAGTGACTGAACTGAACTGAACAATGAACTGGTTTAACATTGGGAAAGGAGTACATGAAGGTGATATATTGTCACCTGTTTATTTAACTTCTGTACAGAGTACATGATGTGAGATGCTGGGCTGGATGAATCACAAGCTGGAATCAGGTTTGCTGGAAGAAATATGAACAACCTCATATATGCAGATGATACCACTGTAATGGCAGAAAGCGAAGAACTAAAGGGCCTCTTGATGAAAGTGAAAGGGGGGAGTGAAAAAGTTGGTTTGTAAATCAATATCCAAAAAACTAGGATGATAGCATCTGTTCCCATCACTTCATGGCAAATAGATGGGGGAAAAGTGGCAGATTTTTTTTCCTGGGCTCCAAAATCACTGTGGATGGTGACTGCAGCCATAAAATTAAAACATATTTGCTCCTTGGAAGAAAAGCTATGAGAAACCTAGACAGTGTATTAAAAAGCAGAGATGTCACTTTACCAAAAAAGATCCATACAATGATTGCGATGATTTTTCCAGTAATCACGTATGGATGTGAGACTTGGTCCATAAAGAAGGCTGAACAGCAAAGAATTGATGCTTTAAAACTGTGGTGCTGGAGAAGATTCTTGAGAGTCCTATGAACTGCAAGAGATCAAATCAGTTAATCCTAAAGGAAATGAATCCTGAATATTCACTGGAAGGCCAGATGTTGAAGCTGAAGGTCCAGTACTTTGACCACCTAATGTGAAGAGCCGACTCATTGGAAAAAACCCTGATGCTGGGAAAGATTGAGGGCAGGAGGATAAGTGGGTGACAGAGGATGAGATGATTGGATGTCATCACCAGCTCAGTGGACATGAGTTTGAGCAAACTCCAGGAGATAGTGAAGGACCGGGAAGCATGGCGTGCTGCAGTCCATGTGGTTGCAGAGTTAGAAAACTTAACAACTGAACAACAACAATGTTGTGATAGTTTCTGGTAAACAGAAAAGGGACTCAGTCATACATATACATGTAACCATTCTCCCCCAAACTCCCCTCCCATCCATCCTGCCACAAAGCATTGAGCAGAGTTCCCTGTGCTGTATGATAGGTCATTATTGGTTATCCATTTTAAATATAACAGTGTTGTACAATACAATCTTGTTGCTTATATTTTATACATAATAATTTATATCTCTAATCCCATACCTCTGTCTTGTCCTCCCCCTTCTCTCTCTCCACTGGTATTCATTAGCTTCTTTTCTATATTTGTCAGTCTTTTTCCCTTTTTTATATATAAGCAACTCATTTTAGATTTAAGTGCACACATAGGGTGAAAGTGAAGGCATAGAAAAAAATATTCCATGCAAATTATAACCAAAAGAAAGAAGAAGTGGCTATATTTATACCAGATAAACTAGACTTTAAGTCACAGACTCTCTCTGGAGACAAAATTGATCATTATAAAATAATAAAAGGGTCAATTCAACAGAATATATAACAATTGTAAGTATATATGCACCCTAACACTACAGTATATAATTTCATAAAGCAAATATTGACAGATCTGAGGAGAGAGATGGAAAACAATACAGTAGTGGGACACTTCAATATCTCACGTTCAATGACAAATAGTACACTCAAATAGAAAGTGAATAAAGAAACAGTAGACTTGACGGATCATTGAAAAAGCAAGAGAGTTACAGAAAAACATCTATTTCTACTTTACTGAATATGCCAAAGCCTGTGACTGTGTGGATCACAATAAACTGTGCAAAATTCTGAAAGAAATGGGAATACCAGACCACCTGACCTGCCTCTTGAGAAACCTGTATGCAGGTCAGGAAGCAACAGGCAGAACTGGACATGGAACAACAGACTGGTTCCAAATAGGAAAAGGAGTATGTCAAGGCTGTATATTGTCACTCTGCTATTTTAACTTGTATGCAGAGTACATCATGAGAAACGCTGGGCTGGAAGATGTACAAGCTGGAATCAAGATTGCCGGGAGAAATATCAATAACCTCAGATATGCAGATGACACCACTCTTATGGCAGAAAGTGAAGAGGAACTAAAGAGCCTCTTGATGAAAGTGAAAAAGGAGAGTGAAAAAGTTGGCTTAAAGCTCAACATTCAGAAAACGAAGATCATGGCATCTGGTCCCATCACTTCATGGGAAATAGATGGGGAAACAGTGGAAACAGTGTCAGACTTTATTTTTGGGGGCTCCAAAATCACTACAGGGGGTGATTGTAGCCATGAAATTAAAAGACGCTTACTCCTTGGAAGGAAAGTTATGACCAGTCTAGATAGCATATTAAAAAGCAGAGATATTACTTTGCCAGCCAAGGTCCGCCTAGTCAAGGCTATGATTTTTCCAGTGGTCATGTATGGATGTGAGTGTTTGACTGTGAAGAAAGCTGATCGCCGAAGAATTGATGCTTTTTTTTTTTATTGTAAAATACTTTAATTTGACAGAATGAAGTAATACACCAAGCTTACATTATTAACCTGTATTTTAGGCCCCTATAGTCGATGGGGTTTCAAAAGAGTCAGACACGACTTAGCAACTGAACAACAACAAAATGTATGAGGATAGATAGATGGAGACCTAACAAGTAAAGGAAGTTTAATGTGGAGAGTGGACAAATGCTTAACAACTTTATATTAGAAACGTGCATTTGTGCTATGAACACTGCCAGCAGGCAGCTGGAAACATAAGACCCAAGAGCAGATGAAAGAGTGCTTGGGGGTGAGATACGGTCTGTTCTATGAAATATATACCTTCTGCATGCATGCCACAGAAGTCTTCCCAGAATGGAGGAGAGGTATCAAGTTGTTTTTAATTTTCTTTTTATTTCTTATAAGGCCACACTATGAAATGATGGGCTTGGTCACTATAAACAGTACACGGTCTGAAGCTGCATAGCTTAAACTGGAGATCACTACTGTTTTCTGTCCTGTTTTTATTTCTTTAATAAAAAAGATCAAAAGTTTATAGAGTCTTTCCCAAAGTTTCCAAACCTGAAACAGCAGGCTAGAGATGTGCCAGGTAATTCGGTTACTGCCGTGGCTACAGTAAAACCACAGCGTATTCTGACACTGGAAGTTGCTTGGTAAATACATACATACCAATATGTTAGTCGTTCAGTCATGTCTGACTCTGGGACTCCATGAACTTCTGACATGACTGAGCAACTGAACTGAATGCACTGAACTGGACTGTGGCCTACCAGGCTTCTCTGACCATCGGACTTCCCAGTCAAGAATACTGGAGTGGGTTGCCATTCCCTTTTCCAGGGGACCTTCCTGACCTAGGAATCCAACCCAGGTCTCCTGCATTGCAGGCAGATTCTTTTTGGTTGGAGACACCAGGGAGGCCCACCTAATACATAACCAAAAACACTTCAAAACACTTAACATTGCTTGGTAAATAAGTGAAGTGAAAGTCACTCAGCCGTGTCTGACTCTTTGCAACCCTGTGGACTATACAGTCCATGGAATTCTCCAGGCCAGAATACTGGAGCGGGTAGCCTTTCCATTCTCCAGGGGATCTTCCCAACCCAGAGATTGAAGAAGGGACAGGCTACCCACTCCAGTATTTTTGGGCTTCCCTTGTGGTAAAGAAGCCGCCTGCAATGCGGGAGACCTGGGTTCAATCTCGGAATTGATGCTTTTGAATTGTGGTGTTGGAGAAGACTCTTGAGAGTCCCTTGCACTGCAAGGAGAACCAACCAGTCAATCCTAAAGGAAATCAATCTTGAATATTCATTGGAAGGACTGATGCTGGAGCTGAAACTCCAATACTTTGGCCACCTCATGTGAAGTTTTGACTCACTGGAAAAGACTATGATGCTGGGAGGGATTGGGGGCAGGAGGAGAAGGGAAAGACAGAAGATGAAATGGCTCGATGGTATCACCGACTCAATGGAACTGAGTTTGAGTAAACTCTGGGAGTTGGTGATGGACAGGGAGACATGGCATGCTGCGATTCATGGAGTCGCGAAGATTAGGACAAGACTAAGTGACTGAACTGAATTGAACTCAACTGAGACTTGAACAACACTATAGATCACACCACCCTTATGGCAGAAAGTGAAGAGGAACTCAAAGGCCTCTTGATGAAAATGAAAGAGGAGAGTGAAAAGTTTGGCTTGAAGCTCAACATTCAGAAAACAAAGATCATGACATCTGGTCCCATCACTTCATGGGAAATAGATGGGGAAACAGTGGAAACAATGTCAGACTTTATTTTTTGGGGCTCCAAAATCACTGCAGATGCTAATTGCAGCCAGGAAAGTAAAAGACACTTACTCCTTGGAAGGAAAGTTATGACCAACCTAGATAGCATATTAAAAAGCAGAGACATTACTTTGCCAACCAAGTTCCGTCTAGTCAAGGCTATGGTTATGGTTTTTCCCATGGTCATGTATGGATGTGAGAGTTGGACTGTGAAGAAAGCTGATCGCCAAAGAATTGATGCTTTTGAATTGTGGTGCTGGAGAAGACTCTTGAGAGTCCCTTGGACTGCAAGGAGATCCAACCAGTCCATTCTAGAGGAGATCAATCCTGGGTGTTCATTGGAAGGACTGAAGCTAAAGCTGAAACTCCAATACTTTGGCCACCTCATGCGACGAGCTGACTCACTGGAAAAGAGTCTGATGCTGGGAGGGATTGGGGGTGGGAGGAGATGGGGACGACAGAGAATGAGATGGCTGGATGGCATCACCGACTCGATCGACATGAGTTTGAGTGAACTCCGGTAGTTGGTGATGGACAGGGAGGCCTGGCGTGCTCTGATTCATGGGGTCGCAGAGAGTCGGACACGTCTGAGCAACTGAACTGAACTGATAGATCACATGAATCTAACAGACATATGTAGAATTTTCTACCAAACAAGAGAAAACACATTCTTCTCAAACACATGCAGACCATTCTCTGGACAGATTACAGGTTAGATAGCAAAGAAAGTCTTAACAAATTTAAGAAGACTGAAATCGTATTATCTTTTCCATCCACAACTGAATGAAACTAGAAATCACTTATGGTAAGAAAACAGAAATATTCACAAATATGTGGAAACCATATAACACACTATTGAACTACATCTCGATAAAGCAGGAAATCAAAAGAGAATTTTAAAAAATATCTCAAATGAAAGTGAAAGTGCAACTTTCATTTTTTCAATTTTCCATTTTTTTTTTGGAATGCAAAAAGGTAAATGTTACAGTGATGAATGCCTACATTTAAAAAAGAAGAAAGATCCAATGCATGATATAGGATGCTCGGGGCTGGTGTACTGGGATGAACCAGAGGGATGGGATGGGGAGGGATGTGGGAGGGGGGTTCAAGATGGGGAACACATGTACACCTGGGGCAGATTCATGTCAATTTATGGCAAAACCAATACAATAATGTAAAGTAATTAGCCTCCAATTAAAATAAATACATTATAAAAATAATAAATAATAAAATATATAAAATAAAGAAAGAAGAAAGATCTCAGACAACTAAACTTTACATCTCTAAGGAAAAAAAATCTAAATTTAGTGGATTGAAGGGAATAATTCAGAAGAAAAAGAAATCAGAGAATAGAAAAACAATAGAAAAAGCCAACAAAACTGAGAGGTGTTTTTCTGTAAAAAATAAAACTGACAAACTCTCAGCTAGGTTAACTAAGGAAACTAAAATAAATAAAATCAAATAAATAAAATGAAAGAGTCCATGTTGCAATGGTTGCCTCAGAAACAGAAAGCATTGTAAGGGACTATTATGAACAACTATAATGCAACAAATTAGATAACCTAGAAGAAATTGATAAATTTCTAGAAATGTATAACCTACCAAACTAAGTCAAGAAGAAATAGAAAGCCCAAACAGACCTATAACAAGTAAGGATACCAAAGTAGTAATAAAAAACCTCCCAATCAAGGATCAGATGGCTTTATGGCAGAATTCTACTAAACATTCAAAGAAGAATGAATACCAATATTTATTAAACATTTTTTATAAAAAGGACAGAACTAGAGTAAATACTTCTAATATTTAATATTTCTAAATTTCATTTTATGACTCCATCATCACCCTGATACCAAAGCCAGATAAAAACTACAAGAAAAAAAAAGCTAAAGGCCAATGTCTATGAACATCGATGTAAAAATCTTCAATAAAATATTAGCAAACAAAATTCAACAGCACAAGGAAAATATTATACTTTGTGACTAAGTTGTATTTATCCCTGGAAGCAAGTTTCATTTAACATACACAAGTCCTTGTGATATAGAAAGTTGACAAAATGAAAGATTCAAAACACAGTCATCTCAATAGATGCACAAAAAAACATTTAATAAAGTTCAAAATCCATTCCTGATAAAATGCTCAAGAAAATAAGTTGGAAGGAATTTCAGTGACATTTTTCACAGAAATAAGAAAGCAATTCTAAAATTCATGTGGTCTCTCAACTTAAGAGATGTTCTCTTGGCTTTCAAGTACGGCAAACTAGCAGCGCTGCCCTAGGGAGCAGCCCTTGGTCTAGGACAGATGAGATTTAGAGAAAAATCCCCCAGTTTCCTTAACTCTTAGGCTGAGTCTGCAGTGTGCTGTATGTATTCTGATCCCCAGAACACCCAAATGGGTTAAGCCCCATTTGCCATAGCAGTAATCAGCTCCCTTTATGGGCTTCAACATCACCTCCCAAATAAACTATTTGTATTCAGATCCTTGTCTCTGGGACAATCCAACTTAAGAATGCTTTTCTGTCAAATGCTTTTTCTGTGACTACTGAGACTATGTGATTTTCTTTGTCAACACAGTGTCTTGCTTTAATAGCTTTTGTTTCTGGAGAGAACCATTTTTTTTATTCCTGGGTAAAACTTTCTTGGTAATGGTGTTTTTATTCACCTTGGATTTCATCTTGCTAGTATTTTGTTGTTGTTGTTGTTGTTTAATTTATTTGTTTTAATTGGAGGATAATTGCTTTGCAGTATTGTGATGGGTTTTGCCATATATCGGCATGAGTCAGCATGGGCGTACATGTGTCCCCTCCTGCTAGTATCTTTTTTAATCCATCTATTACCTAAGAGAAAGTAGCCTACAATTTTATTTTACTATCTCTACTTAGTTGTAGTAAAACTCATCTTAGAAAAATGAAATATTTCCTTTTTCTATCTTCCTAAAGTATTTATATAAAGGGAGAAATTATTTGTAAAACCACATAACCTGATGCATTTCAGTGGGGGCAGAGTTTAGACTTTTGATTCCTTTCTTTATTCATTATTAGCTTATTTAGGCTTTTATTTCTTATTGAAATTATGTATCTTTTATATATCACTTATAATTTTGTATATCATTTGTTTATATCATTTATATTTTCTTCTACATGATTACCTATTTCATATTACCCATATTACCCTATTTCACATTACATTTATTTCATATAAATTATATTCACATAAAATTGTTTAAAAAGGAACAATAACAAAAAAAAAATGCATGTGGAACTCTTATAATACCCCCCAATAGTCAAAGCAACATTGAGAAAGAAGAACAAAGTTGGAGGCATCACACTTCATAATTTAAAATTAACATACAAAGTTTTAGTAATCAGAACAGTATGTTACTGGCATAAAAGCAGACATATACATGAAGAGATGGTTAATATTATCAAGGGAAAGGTTTGTCTTATAGGTATTTTTCTCTGAGTCTGGACAGTTGTGCCACTTCTCTTTTCCAATATTTATTACTCATGGGACCTAAAGTAACAAGACCTTCCCCATCTCAAGTCTATCAAGGGAGATACATCTAGATGCAGCTAGTTACCTAACAGTGAAAAACCAGAGATCTTGAAGGAGGGGAAGGAAGAGGGAGTGGAAGACCTGTACCCTAGAGGAAAGTGTAGAGAAATAATAAAACCAATAAATTATGAGGAAGGAGGGAAAAAGGGAGGGAGAACAGAAAGGGTGTCTCCCTTCCCTGATGACTATCAGAAGTATACTGGGTAACTTGATAAACAACTGTTTTGGAAACATAAATAGTATTTTGTACCATTGTCTGTATTGTTTATTTAAGCTTGATCATCTAAAAACAAGGTTTTCTACCTGGTAATAAACTGTATTTGAATAACCCTCCCAAGCACTGATCACCTGATTACATAACTCAGAGAGTGTAACCGACTCTGGAGGGGTGAGGAATTGCTTGTCACATGGTATATCATGCTACCATTTACTTACCTAACTGATTTCATGATGACTGAGTCACCCTGACAGTGTTAAGTTGTAGAAGACTATTACACATCTAAATATAGGCAACTGACATTCAGGAAAGATGCCAAGGCTAAGAATATAAATTTTGGAGTCATCAGCATATGAATAGCATAAATTCATAAGAGTGGATGATATCATCAAGGAGGTGAGTGAAAGAGTAAAAAGAAATCTAAGGACTAAGTCCTGGGGTACTCCAATGTTAAAAAGCAACTTGCAAAGAAAACAGAAAAGTGATGACTAATGAGTTGGATAAAAAGCAAGAGTGTGGTGGTCTAGAAACCAAGGAAAGAAATTGTTTTAAGGAGGAATGAGTGATTAACTGTCATATGTTTCCAATAGTCTAAGATGACAAATAAGAAAAGGCTTTTGGATTTAGCAACATAAAATCATTGATAACTCTGACAAGAACAGTTTTAGTGGAGTGGTTTAAGTGAAATTCCACTTTGAATGGTATATTAGTTTCCTAGGGATGCCACAACAAATTGTTACAACTGGGTGGCTTAAAACAACCAGATAAAGGATAAAGTGAGAAATTTATCCTTTCACTGCTCTGGAGGATAGAAGTATGAAATCCAAGTGTTGGCAAAGTTCAATCCTCCTGTTCTTAGGGAGAAACTAGTTACTACCCCTCTCCTAGTTTTTGGTGATTTCTGGCAATTCTTGGTGCTCCTTGGCTTATAGGTATAGCACTCCAATCTCTATCTTTGTCTTCACATGGTGTTCTCCATGTGTCATCTGTCATCTTAACCATGGTACCTCTATCTCTCTGTTTCTTCTCATCTTATAAGGACTCATGTCATATTAGAGTAGGGTACACCCTGATCCCCTCATCTAAAATTGACTATATATGCAAAAAAAATCTATTTCCAAATAAGATCACTATCACAGGTACCAGGGATTAGAACTTTGACATGTCTTTTTTGAGGGGTGTATTTCAACTCATAGCTAATGGGTTCACAAAAGTATAGGAAGATGAGAATTTGAAACATGGATTAGCCACAAGTGGGGATAGAGGGACAAATGGGAACAGAAGAGTGTTTTTGTTGTTATTGTTCTCTAAAGGAAATCAACACTGAATATTCACTGGAAGGACTGTTGCTGAAGCTGAAGCCCCAATACTTTGGCCACCTGATGCGTAGAGTCAAATCATTGGAAAAGACCCTGATACTGGGAAAGATAGAAGGCAAAAAGACAAGGGGGTGGCAGAAGATCAGATGGTTAGATAGCATTACTGACTCAGTAGACATGAATATGAGCTCTCTGGGAGACAGTGAAGGACAGAGAAGCCTGACATGTTGCAGTCCATGGGGTCGCAAAGAGTCAGACACAACTTAGCAACTTAAAAACAAGAACAACAATTCACTTGTGCTTTTACTCTTTGTTTTTAGGATGGTATAAGTAACATATTTAAATGTTTATATAAATAATCTGATAAAGTGAAAAAACAGTGATATAAGAGAAAGGAAGGAGAATTATTAAGTCAGTGCTTTTGAGTAAATGAGGGAGGATGGGATCTCACGAAAGAGTGCAAAGATTGGCCTTTTCTCAGAATTCATCTACAGTAATAGCAAGAAAGGCTGGGTGCATGTGTGTGTACTAAGTTGCTTCAGTTGTGTCTGACTCTTTGTGACTCTATGGACCATAGTCCACCAGGCTTCTCTGTCCATGAGATTCTCCAGGCAAGAATACTGGAGTGGGTTGCCATGCCCTCCTCCAGGGGATGGATCTTCCCAATCAAAAGATCGAACCTGCATCTCTTCCATCTCCTGCGTTAGCAGGTGGGTTCTTTACCACTAGTGCCACCTGGGAAACCCCAAGAAAGGCTGGGTATATGCTGAATATTGCTGGTAGGTAGGTGCATTTCATATTGGAAACTTTTGAAAGATCTCTTCTCATTGCCTAAAATTAATTTTTGTTGTATTAGTTATCTGCTGCTCTGTGATGATTCTTTTCAGTTCATGTGGGTTAAGATTTCTCACAAGGCTTACATCAAGTGGCTGGCTCAGGCTTGGCTGGTAAAGGATCACTTAGTAATATTTGATAAGTTTCTATCTTTTGCAGGTTGTTGGACAGAGGGCCTCAGTTTCTCACAAGCTGTTGATCGGAGTCTGTCTTAAGTTCCTTCACATTTGGGTATTTGATTCATCAAAGCATGTAGGCTGAGGAAATGATAATGGCCTACTGGCAGGATAAAAGTCAATTTTTAAAAACTCACTCATGGAAGTGACATCCCATCATCTTTTTCTATTTGTTACAAGCACCCTCAATGAGAGGGAATGACACAAGAGCACAAATTCCAGGAGGCAAGAGTCATGGGGTTACTCAGCCATAAAAAAGAATGAAATTGAGTCATTTGTAGTGATGTGGATGACCTAGAGTCTGTCACACAGAGTTAAGTAAGTCAGAAAGAGTAAAACAAATATAAAATATTAATGCATAAATAAGGAATCTAGAAAAATGGCTCTGATGAATCTATTTGCAGGGCAGGAATAGAGACGAAGATGTAGAGAATGGACATGTGGACTCAGAAGGGGAAGGAGTAGATGGAATGAATTGAGAGAATACCATTAACATATATACACTGCCATGTGTAAAATGGTAGAAAGTGAAAAACTAAAGAGCCTCTTGATGAAAGTGAAGGAGGAGAGTGAAAAAGCTGGCTTAAAACTCAATATTCAAAAAATGAAGATCATGGCATCTGGTCCCATCACTTCATGGCAAATAGATGGGGAAACAGTGGAAACAGTGAAAGACTTTATTTTCTTGGGCTCCAAAATCACTGCAGACATGATTATAGCCATGAAATTCAAAGACACTTGCTCCTTGGGAGAAAAGCTGTTGGCAACCTAGAAAACATATTAAAAAACAGAGGCGTTACTTTGTCGACAAAGGTCCATCTAGTCAAAGCTATGGTTTTTCCACTAGTCATGTATGGATGTGAGAATTGGACTATAAAGAAAGCTGAGCGCCAAAGAATTGATGCTTTTGAACTGTGGTGTTGAAGACTCTTGAGAGTCCTTTGGACTGCAAGGAAATCCAACCAGTTCATCCTAAAGGAAATCAGTCCTGAATATTCATTGGAAGGACTGATGCTGAAACTGAAACTCCAATACTTTGGCCACCTGATGTAAAGAACTGACTCATTTGAAAAGACCCTGATGCTGGGAAAGATTGAAGGAGGAAGGAGAAGGGGACGACAGAGGATGAGATGGTTGGATGGCATCACCGACTCAGTGAACACTGACTCAATGAGTTTGAGCAACTCCGGGAGTTGGTGATGGACAGGAAAGCCTGGCATGCTGCAATTCATGGGGTCGCAACGAGTCGGACATGACTGAGCAACTGAACTGAACTGATGTGTAAAATAGGAAGCTAGTGGGACATTGCTGTATAACACAGGAAGCTCGGCTTTGTGCTTTGTGATGACCTAGAGGGCTGAGATGGGGGGTCCAGTAAGAGGGTGCTCCAAGAGGGAGGGGATATATACATATATATATATTCACTTTGTTGTACAGCAAAAACTAACACAGCATTGTAAAGCAGTTATCCTCCAATTTAAGAAAAAGTCATGGGGGCCATCTTAAAATGTCTGCCTATCCTAATCCTAACTGTTCCTTTTCTTTGTTAATATTTTCCCCCGACTTCTATTCTTCCTTTCTGCCTAGTTTCCAGGCAATATCCCAGTTAAACTGTAAATTCTAAGTTGTATTGACCATTCTAGAGAAGTAATATTTCTAGACTCACTCAAGTGGGTCAGCAGACAAACCAAAGTGGAAAGTATGTTTGGAAACAACCTAATCAACTTAGCAATATACTATTTAAATTTGCTACAGTGCTACCAAAGTCTTCAAATTAACCTAATGGGGAGATACCCTTATGTGGTCTCTTCTATTTTTTTCCCCTCAAACTCCTATCAGTTCTACAGAATTTCCACACAAAAGTGAAGAAACATGGATTAAATAGGATTTTCTTCCAGGAGCTGACCTTGTGCTTTTCACAAGCTAAGTTAAATAGATAAGAAGGTTAATTTTTCTTTTGCAGATAAGGTGTTTGTCACAGCAGTTTCCAGGAGAAATAACGTGATTTGACTGCAGGAAAAACTCATTCTGATCAGTCAGACTATATCTTTTAACGCATCAGGACTGAGCCCCAATGAGTACATAAGAACTCTGTTTCCTGCAGATGCCTTTTTGTCCCCCAGAGAAAAGATTTTACTCAGTATTAATTCTCATTTTTCATTATCTAAACATTAACTCTGATGTTGGGAAGGATTGGGGGCAGGAGGAGAAGGGGACGACAGAGAATGAGATGGCTGGATGGCATCACCGACTCGAAGGACATGAGTCTGAGTGAACTCCGGGAGTTGGTGATGGACAGGGAGGCCTGGTGCTGTGATTCATGGGGTCGCAAAGAGTCGGACATGACTGAGCGACTGAACTGAACTGAAACATTAACAGTTTGTTTTTACTTTCTTTTCTTAATGTTGATAAGTAATTAAAATAGAACGTTATTGCATGTGTGGAAGAAAATATAAATAAAATGTCAGGAAGCTTGTAATTTTTACAAATACCACCCTGTAAGGCAAATCTTGTCCTTAACCTCAATGGTTTATTGATTATAAAAGTACCTTTTAGTTCCCTTCAGGTTAGGCATATTGAAAATAGTCTATTATTTCTTCTATTAAAGGAATTTATTTTTCTCTTATCTCCTCTTAAATAGTGTCTTAAAACAGAAACTTTCACAAAAATGTGAATATTGTAGCCTGGTATGTATATTTTTGTGTTTGACTTTTAGATCTTCTATTAATTGGATTAAAAAGCATATCTATTAGCTATATTTTTTAGGCTAGGTTTTATAATCTTAGCTGTTAACCTTTTAGCTATTTAAAAGCTCTGTAAAGAATAATGAGAGTATAGTAAATCTAGAAGATATTTTCATAAAAAGTAGAATGAAATCAAACATATCACGCTCTAGCATAAAATGTGGGTTCTTAGTGAAAATGAGGGGTTTTTAAGAAGAGGACAACTAATGGAACAATGCTTAGTCTTTTATGCTTTTCATTTTTGTGACATATATTAAAAGTCTAACTCACAGAAGCCATGATATTATTCCTTAAGAAAAAGGTAGTTCAGTAACTGTTTATCTGTTTATCTTTCTTTAAAAAAAGGAGTCAAGGGAATTCCCTGGTGGTTCAGTGGTTAGGGCTCTGGGCTTCCACTGCAGGGGGCACAAGTTTGATTCCTGGTCAGGGGCTATCAATAAAATCCTTCATGTTGTATGGCATAACCCCCTGCAAAAAACAATTAGTCAAAAATGCCAACTAAACTAAAAGTTAGGACTTTGGGCTGTGTTTCTGGGGGCCTCTGCTCAAATCTTTATCACTTACAAATTCTGTAATTGAAAAAGTTGCTTAATCTCTTTGAGCGTTTTTTTGTGTTTTTTTTTCTCTTCATTATTTGATGCTGTGTCATACATTCAGATTAGGTGGGAAAGAAATCTGGAGTTGTAAAGCTGCATTTAGGTATGGGAGTAAGGGTCAGGCAATGTTAGTTGGAAATGATGTAGTAGTTCAATATAGACCTGCTTTGTTGCTAATAAGTCAATCTCCTTTGTAGAAAGCAAGTCACATGAAGGCAGGTTTTGCCTGGAGAGTGGAACAGACCCAAATTCAGAAACTTTGTTATAGTAAATGTATGAAATATATATATATACTCATGGGAAATAGATGGAAAAACAGTAGAAACAGTGTTAGACTTTATTTTTTTGGGCTCCAAAATCACTGCAGATGCTGATTGCAGCCATGAAATTAAAAGACGCTTGCTCCTTGGAAGGAAAGTTATGACCAACCTTGATAGTATATTAAAAAGCAGAGACATTACTTTGCCAACCAAGGTCCGTCTAGTCAAGGCAATGGTTTTTCCCGTGGTCATGTATGGATGTGAGAGTTGGACTGTGAAGAAAGCTGATCGCCGAAGAATCGATGCTTTTGAACTGTGGTGTTGAAGAAGACTCTTGAGAGTCCCTTATACTGCAAGGAGATCCAACCAGTCCATTCTAAAGGAGATCAATCCTGGGTGTTCATTGGAGGGACTGATGCTGAAGCTGAAACTGCAATACTTTGGCCACCTCATGCGACGAGTTGACTCACTGGAAAAGACTCTGATGCTGGGAAAGGTTGGGGGCGGGAGGAGAAGGGGACGACGGAGAATGAGATGGCTGGATGGCATCACCGACTCTGTGGACATGAGTTTGAGTGTACTCCGGGAGTTGGTGATGGACAGGGAGGCCTGGCGTGCTGTGATTCATGGGGTCGCGGAGAGTCGGACACGACTGAGCGACTGAACTGAACTGAACTGATACTTCCCTGAAGTCCTCTTCTCAGTTCCAGAGGTAATCATCCTTAAAACTTTTGGTATTTTCTCTAGACATTTCTTATTTATTTATTTGGCTCTTGGAAAAGCCTTCTTATTATTTGTGGTATATAACAGTGATTGTTTACTGAAATTTTTAAAGACAGTCCTTAATATAGGCAGGTTAAGATGTCATCATTCCATCATTATCCATTTTCTTTCTTCATTATCTACAAAACTCCTACTTAATTCAGGATGGTAAAAATCCCTAGATCGAACCATTTGACTTCTCATGTTCCCTTGTGGTTATCACTGGCTATGACTCAGTTCTAGTCTAGGAGATATATTTGGACCTTTTTTTGGTTGGGGATCCCAATAAAACTGTAGTTTTTCTGGTGAAAAGGTCTGACTCAATTGGCATGTGTCTTTCACCATTCCTCCTTTTCCCTTTTCCTACAGCCACTTAATAAGCACTATAATAGAAGTTTGAATCCCTAATAATGCTACAACAGTTCTTGATAGCTACTTCTAGAACTTTTGTTACATGAGAAAAAGAAACTTTTGTATTTATGCATGTTATTTGGATGTTCTGGTTCATAAAGCTTAGCACTATTAGCTGATATAGAAACCATTTTCCTTTGTGTGACTTGCAACGTTCTGGAAACTCCTCACATGGAAACTACACATATTTAGACTCTGAAGGCCTAGATATGATCCTTACGGGAAAGATTTTATAACTCCAGTGACAAATCCATATGGCAAGACAAGAAGGGTCTGACAGTGAGATGTTGCTTTGGGATCTATGTAAAATGATGGGAGATTCCTGAAATATTCCTGATCATAGGCAAATCTGTGGAAGAAAGGAAGGGTGCCTTTTCTTCCTCACTCACCACACAACAGAGCCAGTCCTTAGGTACAGTACCAAGATAAAGTAATTTGATGAACAAATTCATTTCAAAGTTTACTTATAACTAAGCTTTCTCTTCTCTTTCTGAGAAAGTATTTATGGCTTAATCCATTGATATGAATTTCTCCTGGTACAAATGTAGAGGCCTATTCTAGATCAGATGGCAGAGGACATTTTTTTGTGATGGACAACAGTCACAATATCTTAATCTGCCTATACCTACTCCTATTTGTAACAATACGGAAGGAGATAAGAATTTTACTTTGTTTTTGTTGAATTTTTTGATTTGAATTTTTAAGGACTGAAAATATATTTGCTAGCAAATATCTTCCTTTCAGCCTTCTAGCCTTTTCAGACTTCATTTTGAGATAAATGAACTTAAATTCTGGAAATGTATGCTTTCTAATTTCTGCTAGACACTCACATTGCTTGGTAATTATTATACTCATCCTTAGTCAAACTTATAATAGCTTACATAACTGTTCCAAACTTTAATAACTATTTTCCATGACCCTATATCATGTCCTCCTCCTTGCCTCTAACTTACTGATTTCAAAATATGTTACAAAGCTACCATAATTGGAACAGTTTGGTACTGGTATAGTAACAGACAAAAAGACCAACAGAATACAATAGTGAGTTCAAAAATAAATCCATACACTTACAGTCAACAATTTCTGCCAAGGGTGTCAAGAACACACAAAGGAAAAAGAATGATCTCTTCAACAAATAGTGTTGGCAAAACTGGATATCTACATGCAGAATAATGAAGTTAGACCCTTATCTCCACCTATATTAAAAAAATTCAAAACTAATTAAATATTTAAACATAAAACCTGAAACCATAAAAATACTAGATAAAACATAGGCAAAAGCGTCTTGTTAATTATCTGGGCATTTTAAAAAATATGACCCCAAACTCAGAGGCAATCCTAAGATGGTGGAGGAATAGGACGGGGAGACCACTTTCTCCCCCATAAATTCATCAAAAGAACATTTGAACGCTGAGTAAATTCCACAAAACAACTTCTGAATGCCGGCTCAGGACATCAGGCACCCATAAAAGAAGCCCATTGTCTTCAAAAGGAGGTAGGAAAAAATATAAAAGATAAAAAGAGGTAGGGACAGAGATCCGACCTGGGAAGGGAGTCTTAAAAAAGAGAGAAGTTTCCAAACACCAGGAAATACTCTCAGTGGTGAGTCTGTGGCAAGCCTTGGAACCTCAGAGGGCAACATAAGCAGGAGGAAAAATAAATAATTAAACCCCACAGATTACGTGCCCAATGGTAACTCCCAGTGGAGAAGCACCGCGGATGCCTGCATCCCCCACTAGCAAGTGGGGGATGAGCAAGGAGATGCGGGCTGCATTGCTTAGAGTAAGGGCAGGGCCTGAATGCCCCGAGGGCAATCTGAGGGAGCTAACTTGAGATAGCAAAGAAGACTGTGGGATAGCTACCTCGCAAAAAGGCAAAAAGCCCTAACCTAAGACACCACCAGACCAGCTCACAGAACAAAGGATGGACTAGAGTTAGCAGGCTGAGACAGGCAGGGGAGGGCAGCCAGAGCCAGAAGAGGGAAACCACGGCCCCAAAGTGGCATAATCTACCAAACTGCAAGTAGGCTTCATTGATAATCAAGACTTCTTGGGATTCTGGATGGTCGACATCCGCCTGAGAACGTGCGCCTGTTGTACAGCCAGAAACCGAGCAGCAGGGACTGGGGAGGCAATAAGTCGCAGTGACCACGCTTGCCAAACACCTGGTCACCCGAGCTGCTCAGACCTGGGAAGGGCACAAAACGCATGCCCAACTGAGTCTGTGCCTTTTTGGAGTCCACGAGTACATGAACCTGAGCAGCGTTGACCTGGGAAGTGCATGCAACCAGGGCCAACCTCAGACAGTTCCCAGCAGAGCAACCTAGAGCCTGAGCAGTACAGACAGGGAAGGCACACACGCCGTGAGCGGGGGCAAACCCAGTGTGACTGAGACACTGCGAGCACTCCCAACAGCACCAATGATATTTGTTTGCAGCGTTCTTCCCTCCCCACAGCACGACTGAACTTTAAAAAAGCCTTAAAAAAGTGACCACCACCGCCCCCTTGTGTCAGGGCGAAAATTAGACACTGAAGAGACCAGCAAACAGAAGAAGCTAAAACGGAGGGAACTGCCTTGGAAGTGACAGATGAAGTCTTGAGGCTACTGCAAGAAAAAGACTGAAAACCAGAGGCAGGAGGCTTAAGTCCAAATCCTAAGAACACCAGAGAACTCCTGACTCCAGGGAACATTAATCGATAGGAGCTCATCAAAGGCCTCCATACCTACACTGAAACCAAGCCTCACCCAAGGGTCAACAAGTTCCAGAGCAAGACATTCCATGCAAAATCTTCAGAAACACAGGAACATAGCCCTGAGCTTCAATATACAGGCTGCGCAAAGTCAATCCAAACCCATTGATATCTCATAACTCATTACTGGACACTTCATTGCACTCCAGAGAGAAGAAATCCAGCTCCACCCACCAGAACACCGACACAAGCTTCTCTAACCAGGAAACCTTGGCAAGCCACCCCTCCAACCCCACCCACAGTGAGGAAACTCCACAATAAAGAGAACTCCACAAACTGCCAGAAGACGGAAAGGTCACCTCAAACACATCAATATAAGCAAGATGAAGAGGCAGAGAAATACCCAGCAGGGAAAGGAATAGACTAAATGCCCTCCAACTCAAACAAAAGTGGAAGAGATAGGGAATCTACCTAATAAAGAATTCTGAATAATGATAGGGAAAATGATCCAAAATCTTGAAAACAAAATGGAGTTACAGATAAATAGCCTGGAGACAAGGATTGAGAAGATTCAAGAAAGGTTTAACAAGGACATAGAAGAAATGAAAAAGAGTCAATATATAATGAATAATGCAATAGATGAGATAAAAAACACTCTGGAGAATAACGGGGGCAGAAGATAGGATAAGTGAGTTAGAAGATAGAATGGTAGAAATAAATGAAACAGAGAGGAAAAAAGAAAAACTAATTAAAAAAATGAGGACAATCTCAGAGACCTCTGGGACAATGTTAAACGCCACTGCATTCAAATCATAGGAGTCCTAGAAGAAGAAGACAAAAAGAAAGACCATGAGAAAATACTTGAGGAGATAATAGTTGAAAAATTACTTAAAATGGGGAAGGAAATAATCACCCAAGTCCAAAGAAATGCAGAGTCCAAAACAAGATTAACCAAAGGCAAAATACCCCAAGACACATATTAATCAAATTAACAAAGTTCAAACAAAAAGAACAAATATTAAAAGCAGCAAGGGAAAAACAACAAATAACACACAAGGGGATTCCCATAAGGATAACAACTGATCTTTCAACAGAAACTCTCAGGCCAGGAGCGAATGTCAGGACATACTTAAAGTGATGAAAGAAAATAACCTACAGCCCAGATTACTGAACCCAGCAAGGATCTCATTCAAATATGAAGGAGAAATCAAAAACTTTACAGACAAGCAAAAGCTGAGAGAATTCAGCCTCACCAAACCAGCTCTCCAACAAATGCTACAGGACCTTCTCTAGACAGGAAACACAGAAATGGTGTAAAAACTCAAATCCAAAACAATGAAGTAAAAGGCAATGGGATCATACTTATCAATAATTACCTTAAATGTAAATGGGTTGAATCCCCCAGCCAAAAGACAAAGACTGGCTGAATGGATACAAAAATAAGACGCCCATATATGTTGTCTACAAGAGACCCACCTCAAAACAAGGGACACATACAGACTGAAAGTGAAGGGCTGGAAAAAGATATTCCATGCAAATAGAGACCAAAAGAAAGCAGGAGTAGCAATACTCATACCAGATAAAATAGACTTTAAAACAAAGGCTGTGAAAAGAGACAAAGAAGGAGAAGAAGATATAACAATTATAAATATTTATGCGCCCAACATAGGAGCACTGCAATATGTAAGACAAATGCTAACAAGTATGAAAGGGGAAATTAACAATAACACAATAATAGTGGGAGACTTTAATACCCCACTCACACCTGTGGATAGATCAACTAAACAGAAAATTAACAAGGAAAAACAAACTTTAAATGATACAATAGACTAGTTAGAACTAATAGATATCTATAGGACATTTCACCCCAAAATAATGAATTTCACCTTTTTCTCAAGTGCACAAAGAACCTTCTCCAGGATAGATCACATCCTGGGCCATAAATCTGGCCTTGGTAAATTCAAAAAACTTGAAATCATTCCAAGCATCTTTTCTGACCACAATGCAGTAAGATTAGATCTCAATTACAGGAGAAAAACTCTTAAAAATTTCAACACATGGAGGCTGAACAACACGCTGTTGAATAACCAACAAATCAGAGAAGAAATCAAAAAAGAAATCAAAATATGCATAGAAATGAATGAAAATGAAAACACAACAACCCAAAACCTGTGGGATATTGTAAAAGCAGTGCTAAGGGGAAGGTTCATAGCAATACAGGCATACATAAAGAAACAAGTTATAAGTCAACTATATAACCTAACTCAACACCTAAAGCAACTAGAGAAGGAAGATATGAAGAACCCCAGGATTAGTAGAAGGAAAGAAATCTTAAAAATTAGGGCAGAAAGAAATGCAAAAGAAACAAAAGAGACCATAGCAAAAATCAACAAAGCCAAAATATGGTTCTTTGAGAGGATAAATAAAATTGAGAAACCACTAGCCTGACTCATCAAGAAACACAGGGAGAAAAATCTCATCAAAAAAATTAGAAATGAAAATGGAGAGATCACAACAGACAACACAGAAATACAAAGGATCATGAGGGCCTACTATCAGCAATTATATGCCGATAAAATGGACAACTTGGAAGAAATGGACAAATTCTTAGAAAAGTACAACTTTCCAAAACTGAACCATGAAGAAATAGAAAATCTTAACAGACACATCA
The DNA here is from genome assembly GCF_049115385.1 of Moschus berezovskii. Lineage (NCBI taxonomy): Eukaryota > Metazoa > Chordata > Mammalia > Artiodactyla > Moschidae > Moschus > Moschus berezovskii. The sequence continues at coordinate 103,593,570 of NC_142488.1, forward strand.
CAAGTACGGAAATTGAAACTGTAATCAGAAATTTTCCAGCAAACCAAAGCCCAGGTCCAGACAGCTTCACAACTGAATTCTACCAAAAATTAGGAGAAGAGCTAACACCTATCCTACTAAAATTTTTCCAGAAAATTGCAGAGGAAGGTAAACTTCCAAACTCACTCTATGAGGCCACAATCACCCTAATACCAAAACCTGAAAATGGTGAAACAAAAAATAAAACTACAGGCCAATATCACTGCTGAAGATAGATGCAAAATTCCTTAACAAAATTCCAGCAATCAGACTCCAACAACACATTAAAAAGATCATATATCATGACCAAGTGGGCTTTATTCCAGGAATGCAAGGATTCTTCAATGTCCGCAAATCAATCAATGTACTACACCATATTAACAAATAGAAAAATAAAAACCATATGATTATCTCAATAGATGCAGAGAAAGCCTCCGACAAAATTCAACATCGATTTATGGTAAAAACCCTCCAGAAAGCAGGAATAGAAGGAACATACCTCCACATAATAAAAGTTATATATGACAAACCCACAGCAAACATTATCCTCTATGGTGAAAAATTGGTGAAATGGTGAAAGCATTTCCCCTCAAGTCAGGAACAAGACATGGGTGCCCACTCTCACCACTACTATTCAACATAGGCTTGGAAGTTTTGGCCAAAGCCATTAGAGCAGATAAAATACATAAATGGAATCCAAATTTGAAAAGAAGAAGTAAAACTCTCACTGTTTGCAGATGACATGATCCTCTACATAGAAAACCCTAAAGACGCCACCAGAAAATTACTAGACCTAATCAATGAATATAGTAAATTTGGAGGATATAAGTCAAGACACAGAAATCCCTTCCATTCCTATACACTAATTATGAGAAAATAGAAAGAGAAATTAAGGAAACAATTCCATTCACCATTACAATGAAAAGAATAAAATACTTAGGAATAGATCTACCTAAAGAAACAAAAGACCTATATATAGAAAACTATGAAACACTGGTGAAAGGAATCAAAGAGGACACTAATAGATGGAGAAATATACCGTGTTCATGGATCAGAAAAATCAATATAGTGAAAATGAGTATACTACCCTAAGTAATCTATAGATTCAGTGCAATCCATATCAAGCTACCAACGGTATTTTTCACAGAACTAGAACAGATAATTTCACAATTTGTATGACAATACAAAAACCTCTAATAGCCCAAGCAATCTTGAGAAAGAAGAATGGAACTGGAGTTATCAACATGCCCGAGTTCAGGCTCTACTACAAAGCCACAGTCATCAAGACAGTATGGTACTGGCATAAAGACATAAATATAGATCAATGGAACAAAATAGAAAGCTCAAAAATAAATCCATGCACCTATGGACACCTTATCTTTGACAAAAGAGGTAAGAATAAACAGTGGACAAAAGACAATCTCTTTAACAAGTGGTGCTGGGAAAACTGGTCAACCACTTGTAAAAGAATGAAACTAAAACACTTTCTAACACAATACACAAAAATAAACACAAATAGGATTAAAGATCTAAATGTGAGACAAGAAACTATAAAACTCCTAGAGGATAACACAGGCAAAACACTCACTGACATAAATCACAGCAGGATCCTCCATGACCCAGCTCCCAGAATATTGGAAATAAAAGCAAAACTAAACAAATGGGACCTAATTAAAATTAAAAGCTTCTGCACAAAAAAGGAAAGTATAAGCAAGGTGAAAAGACAGCATTCAGAATGGGAGAAAATAATAGCAAATGAAGCAACTGACAAAGAATTAATTTCAAAAATATACAAGCAGCTCCTGCAGCTCAATTCCAGAAAAATAAAGGACCCAATCAAAAAATGGGCCAAGAACTAAAGAGACATTTCTCCAAAGAAGACATATAGATGGTTAACAAACACATGAAAAGATGCTCAACATCACTCATTATCAGAAAAATGCAAATCAAAACCCTAATGAGGTACCATTTCACGCCAGTCAGAATGGCTGCTATCCAAAAGTCTACAAAAAATAAATGCTGGAGAGAGTGTGGAGAAAAGGGAACCCTCTTACACTGTTGATGGGAATGCAAACTAGTATAGCCACTATGGAGAACAGTGTGGAGGTTCCTTAAAAAACTGGAAATAGAACTGCCATATGACCCAGCAATCCCACTCCTAGGCATAGACACTGAGGCAACCAGAATTGAAAGAGACGTGTACCCTAATGTTCCTCGCAGCACTATAATAGCCAGGACATGGAAGCAACCTAGATGTCCTTCAGCAGACGAATGGATAAGAAAGCTGTGGTACATATACACAATGGAGTATTACTCAACCATTAAAAAGAATACATTAGAATCAGTGCTAATGAGGTGGATGAAACTGGAGCCTATTATACAGAGTGAAGTAAGCCAGAACAAAAAACACAAATACAGTATATTAACGCGTATATTTGGAGTTTAGAAAGATGATAACGATGACCCTATATGCGAGACAGCAAAAGAGACACAGATGTGTAGAACAGTCTTCTGGACTCTGTGGGAGAGGGTGAGGGTGGGATGATTTGGGAGAATGGCATTGAAACATATATATTATCATATGTGAAATGAATCGCCAGTCCAGGTTCGATGCATGATACAGGATGCTTGGGGCTCGTGCACTGAGATGACCAAGAGGGATGGGATGGGGAGGGTGGTGGGAGGGGGGTTCAAGTTGGGGAACACATGTATACCTGGGGCCGATTCATGTTAATGTATGTCAAAACCAAAACAATATTGTAAAGTAATTAGCTTCCAATTAGGATTAAAAAAAAAGAAAACAATAAAGATGACCAACAACAACAAAAAATTTTTTTAAATAAAAATATGACCCCAAAATCATATTCAGCAAAAGCAAAGATAGACAAGTAAGATTACATCAAACTAAGAAGTTGTATATAGTAAAGGAAATAATCAGCAGACTGAAAGAGAAAACCACAGATTGAGAGAAAACATTTGCAACCTAAATATCTAATATTAACAAATGGTTAATATCCAAAATATGTTGGGAACTTAGAAAATGTGTGCTCAGTTGTTAACTCAATAGCAAAAAAGTTAAAAATCCACAATCAAATTAACCTATTTAAAAAATGAGCAAAGAACCTGAATAGACATTTCTCAAGAAAACAGGTAACAATGGCCAACATGAATATGAAAAAGTGCTAAACACAACTAATTATCAGGAAAATGTAAATCAAACCACAATAAGATATTATTTTACACATATTAAAATGGCTATTATCAAAAAGACAAATAACAAATGTTAGCCAGATGGAGAAATTGGGAAGTTTGTACACTGTTGGTAGTAATGAAAACTGGAACATTTATTATAGAAAACAATGGAGATTTTTTTCAAAAAATTAAATGTACAAGTACCATATGTTCCAGCAGTCTTACTTCCAGGTATTTATTCAAAAGATTTGAAATAAGAATCTTGAAGAGATATCCGTACTCCCACATACATTGTATAATAGCAATATTTTAACAACAACAATATTCAAGGTGGGATAATGTCCATTGAAAGATGAATGACCAAAGAAAGTTGGTATATGCGTACAGTGGAATACTAGCCAGATTTTTTTAAAAAGGAAATTCTGCTATATATGATAATGTGAATGAACCTGGAGGACATTATGTTAAATGAAATCAGTCAGACTCAGAAAGAAATAATGCATGATCTCACTCATATGTGGAATCTAAAAAGAAGTCAGACTGAGAGAAGTAGATAGCTGAATGTTGGTTGCAGGGAACTGAGGGGAGAGGGAAATTGGGAGCTGTTGGTCAAGCGATACAAAGCTTCATTTATGCAGGATAATAATTTCTGGTGATCTAATATAAAGCATGGTAACTATAGTTAAAAATAATGTATATTATATTTATAATTTGCTAAGAGAGTTATTCTACATGTTGTCACCGCAGCAAAAATTAGTAACTATGTGATGTGGTAGATATATTAATTAGTTTAAGTATGATGATCATTTCACAATGTATAGGTATATCAAAACATTATACTATATGCCTTAAGTATATACATTTTTTAATGTATAAATTGCACCTCACTAAAACTAGGGGGAAGAGGAGAAAATGAAGCCCACGTTAACCAAGATTCAGTTCAGTTCAGTTCAGTCGCTCAGTCATGTCCGACACTTTGTGACCCCATGAATCACAGCACGCCAGGCCTCCCTGTCCATCACCAACTCCCGGAGTTCACTCAAACTCATGTCCATAGAGTCGGTGATGCCATCCAGCCATCTCATTCTCTGTCATCCCCAACTCCTCCCACCCCCAATCCCTCCTAGCATCAGACTCTTTTCCAGTGAGTCAACTCTTCGCATGAGGTGGCCAAAGTATTGGACTTTCAGCTTTAGCATCAGTCCTTCCAATGGACACCCAGGATTGATCTCCTCTAGAATGGACTGGTTGGATCTCCTTGCAGTCCAAGGGACTCTCAAGAGTCTTCTCCAGCAGCACAGTTCAAAAGCATCAATTCTTTGGCGATCAGCTTTCTTCACAGTCCAGCTCTCACATCCATACACAACCAAGGGAGAAACCATAGCCTTGACTAGACGGACCTTGGTTGGCAAAGCAATGTCTCTGCTTCTTAATATGCTGCCTAGGTTGGTCATAACTTTCCTTCCAAGGAGTAAGTGTCTTTTAATTTCCTGGCTGCAATCAGCATCTGCAGTGATTTTGGAGCCCCAAAAAATAAAGTCTGACACTGTTTCCACTGTTTCCCCATCTATTTCCCATGAAGAGATGGGACCAGATGCCATGATCTTAGTTTTCTGAATGTTGAGCTTCAAGCCAACCTTTTCACTCTCCTCTTTCACTTTCATCAAGAGGCTTTTTAGTTCCTCTTCACTTTCTGCCATAAGGGTGGTGTCATCTGCATGTCTGAGGTTATCGATATTTCTCCCAGCAATCTTGATTCCAGCTTGTGCTTCTTCCAGCCCAGCGTTCCTCATGATGTACTCTGCATATAAGTTAAATAAGCAGGGTGACAATATACAACCTTGACGTACTCCTTTTCCTATTTGGAACCAGTCTGTTGTTCCATGACCAGTTCTAACTGTTGTTTCCTGACCTGCATACAGGTTTCTCAAGAGGCAGGTCAGGTGGTCTGGTATTCCCATCTCTTTCAGAATGTTCTACAGTTTATTGTGATCCACACAGTCAAAGGCTTTGGCATAGTCAATGAAGCAGAAATAGATATTTTTCTGGAACTCTCTTGCTTTCTCCATGATCCAGTGGATGTTGGCTATTTGATCTCTGGTTCCTCTGCCTTTTCTAAAACCTGCTTGAACATCTGGAAGTTCACGGTTCACATATTGCTCAAGCTTGGCTTGGAGATTTTTGATCATGACTTTACTAGCGTGTGAAATGAGTGCAATTGTGCGTTATTTTGAGCATTCTTTGGCATTGCCTTTCTTTGGGATTGGAATGAAGACTGACCTTTTCCAGTCCTGTGACCACTGCTGAGTTTTCCAAATTTGCTGTCATATTGAGTGCAGAACTTTCACACCATCATCTTTCAGGATTTGAAATAGCTCAATTGGAATTCCATCACCTCCACTAGCTTTGTTCTTAGTGATGCTCTCTAAGGCCCACTTGACTTCACATTCCAAGATGTCTGGCTCCAGGTGAGTGATCACGCCATCGCGATTATCTTCATTGTGAAGATCATTTTTGTACAGTTCTTCTGTGTATTCTTGCCACCTCTTCTTATTATCTTCTGCTTCTGTTAGGTCCATACCATTTCTGTCCTTTATCAAGCCCATCTTTGCATGAAATATTCCCTTGATATCTTTAATTTTCTTGAAGAGATCTCTTGTTTTTCCTATTCTTTTGTTTTCCTCTATTTCTTTGAATTGATCACTGAGGAAGGCTTTCTTACCTCTCCTTGCTATTCTTTGGAACTGTGCATTCAGATGCTCATATCTTTCCTTTTCTCCTTTGTTTTTCGCTTCTCTTCTTTTCACAGCCATTTGTAAGGCCTCCTCAGACAGCCATTTTGCTTTTTTGCATTTCTTTTCCATGGGGATGGTCTTGCTCCCTGTCTCCTGTACAATGTCATGAACCTCCGTCCAGAGTTCATCAGACACTCTATGCTGTTGATTAGAGAAACTATGTATGGACATCCTTTTTCACATTTAATTTATTTTAAATATCTCTGTAAACTTCGGAAAACCATACAACAACCCAAAAGTGTTACTTTTACATCAAAATCCATTGTGGTATTTTAGAATAGGAATTGGCAAAGATTTTTTTGTAAAGGGTTGGGTAGTAAATTTTTTCAACTTTTGGGCTGGTCTCTGCCATTGTAGTTGGAAAACAGTCATAGACAATATGCAAACTAATGCGTATGGCTGTGTTCCAATAAAACATCAAAATTTGAATTTCATATAACTCCTCCATGTCACCAAATATTTTCTTTAAAAATTGCAGTAAGCCTTAAAATGATACAGCTTGAAAATTATTTCTTAGCTTAAAATAAAGATCTATACACTTTCCCTAGATGTATGTAATTAACATACTGTTCATGGGGTTCTCAAGGCAAGAATACTGAAGTGGTTTGCCATTCCCTTCTTCAGTGGACCACATTTTGTCAGAACTCTCCACCATTACCCATCCATCTTGGGTGGCCCTACGTGGCATGGCTCATAGTTTCATTGAGTTAGACAAGGCTGTGGTCCATGTGATCAGATTGGTTAGTTTTCTGTGATTGTGGTTGTCGGTCTGTCTGACATCTGATGGAGAAGGAAAAGAAGCTTATGGAAGCTTCCTGATGGGAGAGACTGACTGAGGGGGAAACTGGGTCTTGTTCTGATGAGCTTGGCCATGGTCAGTAAATCTTTAATCCAACTTTCTGTTGAAGGGAAGGGCTGTATTCCTTCCCTGTTATTTGACCTGAGGCCAAACTATGGTGGAGGTACTGAAGGTATCCTTCAAAAGGTCCCATGCACACACTGCTACACTCAGTGCCCCCAACTCTGCAGCAGGCCATTGCCAACCCATGCCTCCACTGGAGACTCCTGGACACTCACAGGCAAGTCTGGGTCAGTCTCTTATGGGGGTCACTGCTCCTTTCTCCTGGGTCTTGGTGCACACAAGTTTCTGTTTGTGCCCTCCAAGGGTCTGTTTCCCCAGTCCTATCTAAGTTCTGGCGGCTCTATGGTTGGGTTCCGTTCCATTCTGTTCCGTCGCTCAGTTGTGTCTGACCCTTTGCAACCCCGTGGACTGTAGCCTATCAGGCTTCTCCGTCCATGGGATTCTCCAGGCAAGAATACTGGAGTGGGTTACCGTTTCCTTCTCCAGGGGATCTTCCCGACCCAGGGATCGAACCCAGGTCTCCCGCATTGGAAGCAGACGCTTTAACCTCTGAGCCACCAGGGAAGCCCATGGTTGGGTTAATGGTGACCTTCTCCAAGAAGGTTTATGCCATACCCAGGTCTACTGCACCCAGAGCCCCCATCCCTGCAGCAGTCCACTGCTGACCCGTACCTCTTCAAGAGACACCCAAACACAGTTCTGTCTCAGTCTCTGTGGGGTCTCTGGGTCTTGGTGTACACAAGGTATGTTTGAGCCCTCTGTGCATCTCTGGCGGGTATGGGGTTTGATTCTAAACGTGATTTTGCCTCTCCTGCAGTCTTGCTGGGGCTTCTCCTTGGTCCTTGGATGTAGGGTATCTCCTCAAAGTTGCTGCAGCACTGCATAGCTGCCAATCCAGCTCTGCACAGCTGCCGCTCCAGCGCCTACTGTCTTGCTGGGGCATCTCTGCCCTTGGATGTGGCTTATCTCTCACAGTTGCTCCAGTGCCAAGTCCAAGAATCAAGGGAAATTAGAAGTGGTCAAACAGGAGATGCAAGAGTGAACATCGACAGTTTAGGAATCAGTGAACTAAAATGGACAGGAATGGGTGAATTTAACTCAGATGACCATTATATCTACTACTGTGGGCAAGAATCCCTTAGAAGAAATGGAGTAGCCATTACAGTCAATGAAAGAGTCTGAAATGCAATACTTGGATACAATCTCAAAAACGACAGAATGATCTCCGTTGATTTCCAAGGCAAACCATTCAGTATCACAGTAATACAAGTCTATGCCCCAACCAGTGGTGCTGAAGAAGCTGAAGTTGAACGGTTCTATGAAGACTTACAGAACCTTCTAGAACTAACACCAAAAAAAAAAAAAAGAAAATGTCCTTTTCATCATAGGGGACTGGAATGCAAAAGTAGGAAGTCAAGAGATACCTGGAGTAACAGGCAAATTTGACTTTGCCGTACAGAATGAAGCAGGGCAAGGCTAATGGAGTTTTGCCAGGAGAAAGCATGGGTCATAGCAAACACCCTCTTCAAACAACACAAGACTCTACACGTGGACATCACCAGATGGTCAATACCAAAATCAGATTGATTATACTCTTGCAGCCAAACATGGAGAAGCTCTATACAGTCAGCAAAAACAAGACCAGAAGCTGACTGTGGCTCAGATCATGAACACCTTATAGTCAAATTCAGACTTAAATTGAAGAAACTAGGGAAAACCACTAGACCATTCATGTATGACCTAGATAAAATCCCTTTCGATTATACAGTGGAAGTGACAAATAGATTCAAGGGATTAGATCTGATAGACAGACTACCTGAAGAAATATGGACGGAGGTTCCTGACATTGTACAGGAAGCAGGGATCAATACCTTACCCAAGAAAAAGAAATGCAAAAAGACAAAATAGTTGTCTAAGGGGGCTTTACAAATAGTTATGAAAAGAAGAGAAACAAAAGGCAAAGGAGAAAAGGAAAGATATACCCATTTGAATGTAGAGTTCTAAAGAATAGCAAAGAAGGATAAAAAAGCCTTCTTCAGCCATCAATGCAAAGAAATAGAGGAAAACAACAGAATGGGAAAGTCTAGAGATTTCTTCAAGAAAATTAGAGATACCAAGGGAACATTTTATGCAGAGATGGGCACGGTAAAGGACATAAATGGTATGGACCTAACAGAAGCAGAAGATATTAAGAAGAGGTGATAGGAATACACAGAAGAACTATACAAAAAATATCTTCACAACTCAGATAATTACAATGGTGTGAACACTCACCTAAAGCAAGACATCCTGGAATGTGAACTCAAGTGGGCCTTAGGAAGCATCACTATGAACAAAGCTAGTGGAGGTGATGGAATTCCAGTTGAGCTATTTCAAATCCTGAAAGATGATGCTGTGAAAGTTCTGCAGTCAATATGCTAGCAAATCTGGAAAACTCACCAGTGGCCACAGGACTGGAAAAGATCAGTTTTCATTCCAATCCCCAAGAAAGGCAATGCCAAAGAATGCTCAAACTACTGCACGATTGCACTCATCTCACACGCTAGTAAAGTAATACTCAAAATTCTCCAAGCCAAGCTTCAATAGTACATGAACTGTGAACTTCCAGATGTTCAAGCTGGATTTAGAAAAGGCAGAGAAACCAGAGGTCAAATTGCCAACATACATCGGATCATTGAAAAAGCAAAAGAATATCAGACAAACATCTACTTCTGCTTTATTGACCATGCCAAAGCCTTTGACTGTGTGGATCACTGCAAACTGTGGAACATTCTTAAAGAGATGTGAATACCAGAACACCTTATCTGCATCCTGAGAAATCTGTATGCAGGTCAAGAAGCAACAGTTAGAACTGGACATGGATCAACAGACTGGTTCCAAATCGGGAAAGGAGTATGTCAAGGCTTTATACTGTCACCCTGCTTATTTAACTTATACGCAGAGTACATCATGAGAAACGCTGGACTGGATGAAGCGCGAGTTGGAATTAAGATTGCCAGGAGAAATATCGATAACCTCAGATATGCATATGACACCACCCTTATGGCAGAAAGGGAAGAAAAACCAAAGATCTTGATTAAAATGAAAGAGGAGAGTGAAAAAGTTGGCTTAATACTAAACATTCAGAAAACTAAGATCATGGCATCTGGTCCCATTACTTCATGGCAAATAGATGGGGAAACAGTGGGAGCAGTGACAAACTTTATTTTTTGGGGCTCCAAAATCACTGCAGATGGTGACTGCAGCCATGTAATTAAAAGACAGTCGCTCCTTGGAAGGAAAGTTATGACCAACCTAGACAGTATATTAAAAAAAAAGACATTACTTTGCCAACAAAGGTCCATCTAGTCAAAGCTGTGGTTCCTCCAGTAGTCATGTATGGATGTGAAAGTTGGATTATAAAGAAAGCTGAGTGCCTAAGAATTGATGCCTTTGCACGTGGTGTTGGAGAAGACTCTTGAGAGTCCCTTGGACTGCAAGGAGATCCAACCAGTCCATCTTAAAGGAAATCAGTCCTGAATATTCATTGGAAGGTGATGCTGAAGCTGAAACTCCAATACTATGGCCACCTGATGTTAAGAACTGACTCATTTGAAAAGACCCTGATGCTGGGAAAGATTGAAGGTGGGAAGAGAAGGGGATAAGAAGGATGAGATGGTTTGACAGCATCACCAACTCAATGTACATGATTTTACATAAAGTCCAGGAGTTGGTGATGGACAGGGAGTCATGGCATGCTGCGGTCCTTGGGGTTGAAAGAGTCGGACACAGCTGAAGGCCTGAACTGAACTGATGTAATTAACATAATTGTTTTCAGTAATTGAGTAATTTTAAAAGGATGTGAAGCAATTAAGCATGCAAAATGAGCTTTTCAGAAGAAGTGAAAATAATGGATTAACAGTTATTAGATAACCTCTCAAATGAGTTTTTCATTTATAGGAACATATTGACCATTTTTATTTACTTCTCTTTTTTACATGCATCTTTTGAGATGCTCTTCAAGGCAGAAGCTATATCCTATCCATGATTTGGTATTCAGCACCTGTCTGGTCCCTGGTGCATAGTAGGATCTTAAAATACACTTGTTGAATTGAAAAAAAAAACTAGCAAAATTAATCCAGTTTATGACTATAGTTCTAAAATTAATTTTTGTGGAAATGTAAAAATTTATGTATATATATATATATATGGAGTTTAAAAAAATGTTGCATTTGGAATTCTGAAAATATCTAATTTTGATGTAGATTAGATACTAGTATCTAATTAGTCATTTTACAGAAAAAGCAAATTAAACAGAATAAAATAATAGAAAATAAAATCTTATGCCTTAATAAAGCAAAAATCAAGCCATGGTTAAAGTACAGGGGGATTTCCAAGTAGGGACACCACCAAGGTAATAATATGCTTAGTGTGTTCAGAGACCAGAAATAAGACCACAGTAGTTGAGATAGAGAGGGAGAAGAGAGGAATAGTTGGAAATTTGGAGAGATATCTAGTCTTAATCATGTAGGGCCTTGTCGAAGTCTTGGCATTTTATTCTAAAAGTTATGGAATGGCATTTGAAAGGCTTTAGCAGTGGAGTGGAATGGTAGGATTTATGTTTTAAATGGAACATGTTGGCTGTTGTCTGGATGCTGGTAGAAACAAGAATGTGAAAAGGAAAAAAAGTAAAGAAGCTAGTGTTATAGTTCAGACCAGAAATAATGGTGATCAGAAATAGGGTGGAAATATAGATTTAGTGAAAAGTATTTGGATGCAGCATAGATTTCAGAGAGAGATATTAGATTACATTTGATAGTGGACTATATATGAAATATAAGAAAGAGAAAAGTCAAGGATGTTGCCAATGTTTTTGCCACGAGCAACTAGGTGAGTGGAGTTCTCATGTAGTAAGGTGAGAACCACTGTGGTATTCACAAATTCTAGAGGCAGGGATTAAAGGTTCTGTTTTGTATGTATTATTTTTCAAGTTCATACTAGACATCCAAGTGCAAATATAGGGTAAGTGGTTGGATGTGAGAATCTGAATTTCAGAGGTGAGATTAGAGTTGATGACAGATATTTGGCAGTTTCGGGCAAAGCTAATCATCAACTCTATTTCCTTCCCTTTTTTCTTGAAGGTGTTCTTTACTCTGAGGTTGGTGTGTATCCTTCCTCTTCATGTTGTTGTTGTTGATTTTTCATTTTTTATATAGCCGTATTGATATGTGGTATTATTCTGAATGTTTTCAGAATGAAAAGACATGCTTTATATATGTATATATATTTTTTCAAATTTCTTATGCAATCAGTTTTGTTTTTGAGATTTACTTAGTTGATCCAAGTATCTATAATTCATTAGCTGTTCAATTTACTATATGACTAAATAAGATTTTAATTAACATTCCTTTTCTGAAAGAGTTAATTTCTAATTTTTCTTAATGCAATCAATGTGGCAATGAATATCCTTATTTTTTTTCATGTACCCATATGCAAAAGTTTTTCTTAGGAATATGAATAGAAGTACAATTGCTGGGAAATAGGATATTCACATATTCAGCTTTATAAGATGTTTTCAAATTTATCTTAGCAGCATAGCAACTTATACTTTGGCAGGACTTTAGAGTTCCTTCTCCCAATATCTGAAATTAGAGAGTGATTAAGTATGATATGTACATTTTATTTTGTTTGATACATTTTATCTAGTAAAGAATGTAAAAATATCTAGTAAAGAATGTAAAAGTAAAAAGAATAGCTTTTTCCAATAAAGCAGTTTTTGGTTTTGCTGATCCTCTCTATGATTTCTTTGCTTTTCTATTTCATTAATTTCAGCTTTATTTGTTATTTACTTATCTTTGTGTTTATTTTTTAAAAATTAAGTTGAATGGTTAGCTTACCAGTATTATATTTTTGCAGCATTTGATATATTCATATATATGCAAATATATGTTTATAAAGAATATATAATAATTATAAGAATATTTTAAATGTATGTGTGAATAAATCATAACAATAATCAAATAAATATATGTGGATATGCTATCCAAACAAATAAATAAAAATAATGTTGAAAATAATTTCTAACCTGTTTTTATCTCCATAACTCTTTAAGCATTTATTAGGAAATATTTCAAACATGCAAAGATATAGATTTGTTTATTTTTTTCCAGCTTTATTGAGATATAATTGGCAGATAACATTAAGTAAGTTTAAGGTGTACAACGTGATGATTTGACATAAGTATATATTGTGAAATGTTTATCAAAATAAGGTTAGTCTCTCCTTCACCTTAACTAATTGCCATTTTTTATTGTCGCTATGGTGAGAGCATTAAAAGACTACTCTTTTAGCAACTTTCAAGTGTACAATACAGTACTTAACTATAGTCAGCATGTTGTTCCTTAGATCCCCAGAACTTATTATATAATTCAAAGTTTGTAACCTCTGACCAATATCTCCCCATTACCTTCATCCCTCAGTCCCTGGAAACCACTATTCCATGGTCTCTTTCTATGAGTTTGATGTTTATAGATTTCACATCTAAGTGAGGTCATACAGTATTTGTCTTTATCTGACATATTTCACTTAGCTTAATGCCCTCAATATATGTCCATGTTGTCACAAATGGCAGAATTTTCTTTCTTTTTAGGGATGAATAATATTCCATTGAATTTGGCAATAAGGAGTTCATGATCTGAGCCACAGTCAGCTCCTGGTCTTGTTTTTGCTAACTCTATAGAGCTTCTCCATCTTTGGCTGCAAAGAATATAATCAATCTGATTTCAGTGTTGACCATCTGGTGATGTCCATGTGTAGAGTCTTCTCTTGTGTTGTTGGACGAGGGTGTTTGCTATGACCAGTGCGTTCTCTTGGCAAAACTCTATTAGCCATTGCCCTGCTTCATTTCCTGCTTCAAGGCCAAATTTGCCTGTTACTCCAGGTATTTCTTGACTTCCTACTTTTCCATCCCAGTCCCCTATAATGAAAAGGACATCTTTTTTGGGTGTTCTAAAAGGTTTTATAGGTCTTCATGGAACTGTTCAACTTTGGCTTCTTCAGCATTACTGGTTAGGGCATAGGCTTGGATTACAGTAATATTGAATGGTTTGCCTTGGAAATGAACAGAGATGATTCTGTCATTTTTGAGATTGCATCCAAGTATTGCATTTCGGACTCCTTTGTTGACCATGATAGCTACTCCATTTCTTCCAAGGGATTCCTGCCCACTGCTGCTGCTGCTAAGTCACTTCAGTCGTGTCCGACTCTGTGTGAACCCGTAGACGGAAGCCCACCAGGCTCCCCCGTCCCTGGAATTCTCCAGGCAAGAACACTGGAGTGGGTTGCCATTTCCTTCTCCAATGTGTGAAAGTGGAAAGTGAAAAGTGAAAGTGAAGTAGCTCAGCCGTGTCCGACCCTTAGAGACCCCACGGACTGCAGCCTACCAGGCTCCTCCATCCATGGGATTTTCTAGGCAATAGTACTGGAGTGGCTTGCCATTGCCTTCTCCATTCCTGCCCACAGTAGTAGATATAATGGTCATCTGAGTTAAATTCACCCATTCCAGTCCATTTTATTTCACTGAGTCCTAGAATGTCTACGTTCACTCTTTCCATCCATCTCCTGTTTGATCACTTCCAATTTGCCTTGATTCATGGACCTGACATTCCAGGTTCCTATGCAATATTGCTCTTTACAGCATCGGAACTTGCTTCTATCACCAGTCACATCCACAACTGGGTATTGGTTTTGTTTTGGCTTCAGCAATATGTGAACCATGAACTTCCAGATGTTCAAGCAGGTTTGAGAAAAGGCAGAGGCACAAGAGATCAAATTGCCAATATCCGCTGGATCATGGAGAAAGCAACAGAGTTCCAGAAAAACGTCTATTTCTGCTTCATTGACTATGCCAAAGCCTTTAACTGTATGGATCACAATAAACTGTGGAACATTCTGAAAGAGATGGGAATACCAGACCACCTGACCTGCCTCTTGAGAAACCTGTATGCAGGTCAGGAAGCAACAGTTAGAACTGGACATGGAACAACAGATTGGTTCCAAATAGGAAAAGGAGTACATCAAGGCTGTATATTGTCACCCTGCTTATTTAACTTGTATACAGAGTACATCATGAGGAACGCTGGGCTGGAAGAAGCGCAAGCTGGAATCAAGATTGCCGGGAGAAATATCAATAACCTCAGATATGCAGATGACACCACCCTTATGGCAGAAAGTGAAGAGGAACTCAAAAGTCTCTTGATGAAAGTGAAAGAGAATGAAAAGTTTGGCTTGAAGCTCAACATTCAGAAAACTAAGATCATGGCATCTGGTCCCATCTCTTCATGGGAAATAGATGGGGAAACAGTGGAAACAGTGTCAGACTTTCTTTTTTGGGGCTCCAAAATCACTGCAGATGCTGATTGCAGCCAGGAAATTAAAAGACACTTACTCCTTGGAAGGAAAGTTATGACCAACCTAGGCAGCATATTAAGAAGCAGAGACATTGCTTTGCCAACCAACGTCTGTCTAGTCAAGGCTATGGTTTTTCCCGTGGTCATGTATGGATGTGAGAGTTGGACTGTGACAAAAGCTGATTGCCGAAGAATTGATGCTTTTGAACTGTGGTGCTGGAGAAGACTCTTGAGAGTCCCTTGGACTGCAAGGAGATCCAACCAGTCCATTCTAGAGGAGATCAATCCTGGGTGTTCATTGGAAGGACTGATGCTAAAGCTGAAACTCCAATACTTTGGCGACTTCATGCGACGAGTTGACTCACTGGAAAAGACTCAGATGCCAGGAAGGATTGGAGGCAGGAGGAGAAGGAGACGACAGAGAATGAGATGGCAGGATGGCATCACGGACTTGATGGACATGAGTTTGAGTGAACTCCGGTAGTTGGTGATGGACAGGGAAGCCTGGTGTGCTGCGATTCATGGGGTCACAAAGAGTCGGTCACGACTGAGCGACTGAACTGAACTGAACTGAATATTCCATTGTATATATATGTATATACCACATATTCTTGTTCCGTTCATCTATCAGTGGGCAATTAGGATGTTTCCATGTTTTGTATTGTGAATAATGCTGCAATGACTGTAGGAATGCAGATGTCTCTTTGAGATAGTGATTTTATTTCCTTAGTGTATATACCCAGAAGTGAAATTGACGAATAATATGAGTTGTATTTTTAGTTTTTTGAGAAACCTCAATAATGTTTTCAGTAGTGGCTGAACTGAATTACATTCCCACCAACATTGCATTGGGGTTCCCTTTTCTCTATATCCTTGCAAGAAATTGTTCTCTCTCTCTCTCTTTTTTTTTTTAAAGTAATGGCCATTCTAACAGGTGTCAAAGATAGCTTATTTGGTTTTGATTAGCATTTGCCTAATATTAGTAATGTTGTGCACTATTTTATGTACTTGCTGGCCATTTGTATGTGTCTTTTGGAGAAATGTCTATTCAAGTCCTTTGCCTGTTTTTCAATTGAACTGTTTTTTGCAGTTGAGTTGAGTTCCTTATATGTTTTGGATAGAAGCCCCTTATTACATACATGAATTGCAAATATTTTCTCCCATTCTGTAAGTTACCTCTTTATTTTGTTAGTTGTTTCTTTTGCTGTATAGAAGTTTCTAGTGTGATATCGTCTCACTTATTGATTTTTGTTTTAATTTTGCTTTTGGTGAAAAACTCATATCAAAGACGATATGAAGGAGATTTTCTCATTTTCTTTCAGAAGTTTTATGGTTTCCTGTTTTATGCTTAAATGCTTAATACATTCTTAGTTAATTTTTGTGAGGGGTATAAGATAGTCCAACTTCTTTTTTTTTTTCTATGTGGTTATCCAGTTTTCCCAACATTCTGTTTTTTAACTTTATTTTTTATTTTTTTAACTGAAGTATAGTTGATTTACAATACTGTATTAATTTATGCTGTACAGCAAAGTCATTCAATCATACACACACACATATGTGTATACACACACACACACACACAGACATATATATATATATAGAGAGAGACACTTTTCCATACTCTATTCCATTATGGTTTATCAGTGGATGTTGAATATAGTCTTCTGTGCTATACGGTAGGACCTTGTTGTTTACTCATTCTATGTATAATAATTTACATCTGCTAATCTCAAACTCTGAATCTATCCCTCCCTGACTCTTTGCCCTTGGCAACCAGAAGTCTGTTCCCTCTGTGAGTCTGCTTCTGTTTCTCAGATAGGTTCATTTGTGTCATATTTTATTTCCTACATATAAATTATATCATACCCAATGTCTTTTTTTATTTTATTTATATATTTTTTAAAATATTTTATTTTATTTTAAATGAGGCTTTTAATTAATGTTTGACAGAGCTGATTCAAGTTGAACAGACTAAATTTCTTTAAACAAACTTACTTATACTCCAGAGTCCTTTAAAAACTTAATAGCATTTATACATTGAAGGTATTTGATTTTCTTGTAACTAGCACTTCAAATGCAACAAGCATTTGAAGCAACAAGCATTTGACCCAACAAGTAAAACTTTCTACAGTTCATAACTTTTATAAATAAAATAAATTAAATGTACAGTGAATAAGTTCTCTGAAATATTTCAATATTTCTGCAGGTTTAGTAACATCGTAAAATACATTTCAACTAAAATTCACAAATCTAAAAACCTGTTAGGCACTTTTAGGCGTTTTTAGTTGGAAATGAAGACCAATGTTACATCGTAATATGCCAATTACAAATAGTACTTCAAGTAGCAAATACTACAGTTTGTCCCAAACTTTAAAAACTATTCATGAACTCAACACTGAAATATTGATGGCTATGAGAATTGTTTCCTAGCCTTTTTGAAAATTTCAACCCATTTACGTTTAAGGTAATTATTGATAGGTACGATCCCATAGCCATTTTCTTTATTGCTTTGGGTTCAAGTTTATACACTCTTTCTGTGTTTCCTGTCTATAGAAGATCCTTTAGCATTTGTTGGAGAGCTGGTTTGGTGATGCTGAATTCCCTCAGCTTTTGCTTGTCTGTAAAACTTTTGATTTCTCCTTCATATTTGAATGAGATCCTTGCTGGGTATAGTAATCTGGGCTGTAGGGTATTTTCTTTCATCACTTTAAGTATGTCTTGCCACTCCCTTCTGGCCTGAAGAGTTTCTATTGAAAGATCAGCTGTTATCCTTATGGGAATCCCCTTATGTGTTATTTGCTGCTTTTCCCTTGCTGCTTTTAATATTTGTTCTTTGTGTTTGATCTTTGTTAATTTGATTAATATGTGTCTTGGAGTATTTCGCCTTGGGTTTATCCTGTTGAGGACTCTCTGGGTTTCTTGGACTTGGGTGATTATTTCTTTCCCTATTTTAGGGAAGTTTTCAACTATTATCTCCTCAAGTATTCTCTCATGGTCTTTCTTTTTGTCTTCTTCTTCTGGGACTCCTATGATTCGAATGTTGGAGAGTTTAACATTGTCCCAGAGGTCTCTAATATTGTCCTCATTTCTTTTAATTCGTTTTTCTTTTTTCCTCTCTGTTTCATTTATTTCTACAATTCTATCTTCTAGCTCGCTTATCCTGTCTTCTGCCTCTGTTATTCTACTGTTTGTTCCCTCCAGAGTGTTTCTGATCTCATCTATTGCATTATTCATTGTATATTGACTCTTTTTTATTTCCTCTAAGTCCTTATTAAATCTTTCTTCCATCTTCTCAATCCTTTTCTCCAGGTTATTTATCTGTAACTCCATTTTGCTTTCAAGATTTTGAATCATTTTCACCTTCAAAATTTGAAGTTCTTTATCAGGTAAATTCCCTATATCTTCTTCTTTTGTTTGTGTTGGTGGGCAATTATCTTGTTCCTTTACTTGCTGGGTATTTCTCTGCCTCTTCATCTTGCTTATATTGCTTTGCTTGGGGTGGCCTTTCCCTCTTCTTGCAGTTTGTGGAGTTCTCTTTATTATGTAGTTTCTTCGCTGTGTGTGGGGTTGGACGGGTGACTTGTCCGGGTTCCCTGGTTAGGGAAGCATGTGTCGGTATTCTGGTGGGTGGAGCTGGATTTCTTCTCTCTCCTTTAGAAGACAATGGGCTGCTTTTCTGGGAGCCTGATGTCCTCTGCCAGTATTCAGAAGTTGTTTTGTGGACTTTACTCCGCGTTCAAATGTTCTTTTGATGAATTTGTGGGGGAGAAAGTGGTCTCACCGTCTTATCCCTCCACCATCTTGTTCCTTCCTCCCCAGAACACTGGATTCTTATATTCCACTTGGTCGTGGAGTATCTCTTCCCAGCTGCTCCAGCAAGGTGCAGCCGCTGTACCTTACCTTGGACGAGGGGTATCTCCTCAAGGCCGCCCCTCCTGCTTTGAATGTGGATCAGCTCCTTTCGGCCCTCCGGTGCCCAAGCAGCCACCGCCTCCTGGACATGGTACAGCTCCTCTCGACCACCGCCCTAAACCTGGGCGCGGGGTAGCTCCTCTCAGCCACGATTCTGCACGTGGTCGGTTGCGCCGGAGCCGGGCGACTCTCGCGTCTGCGCCGCCGGAGCCGGGCGTCTCTCGCGTCTGCGCCGCCGGAGCCGGGCGTCTCTCGCGTCTGCGCCGCCGGAGCCGGGCGTCTCTCGCGTCTGCGCTGCCGGAGCCGGGCGTCTCTTGCATCTGCGCCACCGGTCCCAATGTCTTTTATTGATGAGATTATCCATTTCCTCTTGAGTATCCGTAGCTTCCTTTTCAAAATTAGTTGTTCATATATCTGTTGGTTTATTTTGGTGCTCTCACTCTGTTCATTTGGTCAATGTTGACTTTTTATACAAGTATGATATTGTTTTGATTTCTACAACTTTGTAATATATTTGAAATCTGGAAGCATGATGTCAGCAGATTTGTTCTTTGTCAAGATTGCTTTGGCTATTCAAGGTCTTTTGTGATTCCATAAAGATTTCAGGATTTTTTTTCTATGACAAATTCCATTGGAATTTTGATAGCAGTCCATGGAGTCGCTACAAGTCAGACATGACTGAGCGACTTCACTTTCACTTTCACACATTGAAGAAGGAAATGGCAACCCACTCCAGTGTTCTTGCCTGGGCAGTGCTGAATCTATAGATGACTTTTGATAGTATGGACATTTTAACAATATTTACTCTTTCAATTCATGAATATGGGATATCCATTTATTTGCATCTTCTTTCATTAATGTCATACTTTTCAGTATGTAGCTATTTCATTTCCTTAGTTATATTGATTCCTAAGTAGTTTATTGTTTTTGATGCTACTGTAAATGGTATGCTGCTGCTGCTGCTGCTGCTAAGTCACTTCAGTCGTGTCTGACTCTGTGTGACCCCATAGACGGAAGCCCACCAGGCTCCCCCGTCCCTGGGATTCTCCAGGCAAGAACACTGGAGTGGGTTGCCATTTCCTTCTCCAATGTGTGAAAGTGAAAAGTGAAAGTGAAGTCCCTCAGTCATGTCCAACCCTTAGAGACCCCACGGACTGCAGCCTACCAGGCTCCTCCATCCATGGGATTTTCTAGGCAAGAGTACTGGAGTGGCTTGCCATTGCCTTCTCTGGTAAATGGTATACTTTTTCTTATTTCATTTTCAGACAGTTCATTATTTGTGTATAGAAATAGAAGTAATTTTTATGTATTGATTGTTGTATCCTAAAATGCTGCTAAATTTATTTGTTAATTGCAACAGTTTTTTGATGGAGACTAGGATTTTTCCTTCTCAGGAAGGGTAACTCTTTCTACTTGGACAGTTCCCTCTTGGTGGTGAGCAGTGCTGGCCCAGAAGGTGGGATGATGCTGGTAAAATCAAGCTCTTCTTCCTTCCCATTTTGCATGACTATTTTCAGAGTTTTGGTTCCACTGTGTTTCTGGTTTCTTAAGGTGGACTCTTGAGCTCTCCTAGAGCTGTGTTTGTGAATGGCTGTCTAACTGTTGATCTGTGTGGGAAAATGGAATCTCTGCTACTTCCCCATCTTGGTGACATCACTCCCTCTATTCTGTTTAAAATATACCGAAGTTTCATTTAGATATGGTGGGGCCAATAGATTACGAGATGATTCCCATTGAAAATATAATTTGTTATTCACAATTCCCAAGTGGAGAGACCATGCCATGGCACATAGAGTCATAAGAGAGAACACTGGAGTTAGTCATAGGCAGTGAGAAAGAGAGTGAGAATTGTGGGAAAGCCTTTATTGTGGTTTACTTGGGAAGGAATAGGCAAGGCTACATAAGTCAGCTGACCAGATTTAGGATTCATTACTTTGATAATTTCAGTGTGCTCAGAGGTATAGGCGCTTCCCCTAATTGTCTGATGCCTGATCCTAGGGTGATTAAGGAAGGACTTTAGTGTCTTACAATTGTTAATACACAATAAAGGGGGTTCAAGATGGGGAACACATGTACACCCGGGGCGGATTCATGTCATTGTATGGCAAAACCAACACAATGTTGTAAAGCAATTAGCCTCCAATTAAAATTAATAAATTAAAAAAAAGAAGGCATTTAGGGCGTATGGGCTTGAGATTGGTTAGTTTGCTCATGAAAACTGTGCTCATTGGATAGTTGCTTCTACCTGTAGAAATCTGCCAACTACAGGAAAGATAGTCTCTCTCTAGTCAGCAAGGTCCCATGATAACAAAATATCAGATACAGAAGCTAAAAAGCATAAGACATATACCTACCAAACTTGCCTCATTTTTGTTTTTATTATTACTTTATCTTTTGTAATATATATACACTAAGATACAATTTGTATAAAACTCAAAACAATAAAGCTAATCAACATATCATTTAGGTACATATACATATGTAACAGAATTTTTAAATCTCATTCATTTAAAAAATTTTTTTTCTAATACATACATTTAAGACCATGTATTTCTGATTATAGCCAGGGCTGTACCTCAGTTTTCCCCATTTTGTCTTTAATGAAATTCAGATAGGAATATTTTTATATTTTTATAATTTCTACTTGGCACATGAGTTGTTTAGAGGTTTTCCTTTTTTTCTGAAGGTAATATGCTATTTGATTGTATTTTTATTTAATAATTTAAGGAATTTGGTCTTCATTCCATGGATTCTTTGGTATTTATCAAGATTTTTGTATATTTGCATTATTGCATCTCTAAGTTCAGTTCTTCTTTTTGCTAAAGTATATCTGTTAATAGCTCTTTCTGCAAAGATTTATGAACTAAGACAAACGATTTATAAACTAAGTTAAACTAAGCCTTTTTTTAAAAATGACTATTTCACTTTCACTTTGCATGGTATTTTAGCTGGTCATGGCCTTCTAGGTTGAAAGTTGTTTTTCTTCAGCATTCTGAAGATATAATTCCACTGCTCTGACAGTCTCTTTTGCTGCTAAAAAGTTTGCTCTCATTCTAGTTATTCTTTCTTCATAGGCAATCTTTTCCCTCTCCCTTTTTATAGTTTGATTTTTCTATTTTGATTTTATTTAGTGTTCCAAAATTTAACTAAATTTTACTTAATTATAATAGTTTCTATCACTATTGTTAGTAGCATTATTATTGGGCATCGGGGCTTCTCAGGTGGCACAGTTGTAAAGAATTCACCTGCCAATGAAGGAGATGCAAGAGATGTGGGTTTGATCCCTGGGTCGGGAAGATCCCCTGGAGTAGGAAATGGCAACCCACTCCAGTAATCTTGCTTGGAAAACTCCATAGATAGAACAGCTTAGTGGCCTACAGTCCATGCGGTCACAAAGAGTCAGGCACAACTGAGCACAGCACACAGCACAGTATTATTTTCATTTCAATTCTGCTTAGGAGTTGGCATACTTCAGTTTGAAGATTCATTTAAGAAAGAAATCCAGAAATTTATAACCATTGCCATTTTGGATATCCTCTCTTTTCCATTATTATTTTTTTTTTTTTAGTCTGGAACTTCTACTAAAATTATTGTATGTTCTCTAAGTGTATGAGTTTGCTTCTGTTTTATGTGAAAGAAGTGAAGTCGCTCAGTCCTGTACAACTCTTTGTGACCCCATGGACTGTAGTCTACCAGGCTCCTCTGTCCATGGAATTTTCCAGGCAAGAATACTGGAGTGGATTGCCATTTCCTTCTCCATAGGATGTGCCTTAACCAGAGATTGAACCCATGTCTCCTGCATTGTAGGCATACTCTTTACCATCTAAGCCACCAGAGAAGGCTTATAAATTTTGTTTTATAAATGAATTCATTTGTATCATTTATTTTTATTCTGCAAGTAAGCAATATTATATGGTATTTGTTTTTATCTGTCTGAATTACTTCACTTATTATGATAATCTCCAGGTCCATCCAGGTTGCTGAAAATGGCATTACTTTATTCTTTTTAGTGGCTGAGTAATATTTTATTGTATATATATATGTACCACATCTTTATCCATTCCTCTGTTGATGTATAGCCCAGGGGATGCAGCTTAACATTCTATAATAACCTAAACAGGTAAAGGGTTTGACAATGTATCAGTTCAGTTCAGTTCAGTCACTCAGTCGTGTCCGACTCTTTGCGACCCCATGAATCACAGTACGCCAAACCTCCCTGTCCATCACCAACTCCCGGAGTTCACTCAAACTCATGTCCATCGAATCGGTGATGCCATACAGCCATCTCATTCTATGTCGTCCCCGTCTCCTCCAAACCCCAATCCCTCCTAGCATCAGAGTCTTTTCCAGTGAGTCAACTCGTCGCATGAGGTGACCAAAGTATTGGAGTTTCAGCTTTAGCATCAGTCCTTCCAATGAACACCCAGGATTGATCTCCTCTAGAATGGACTGGTTGGATCTCCTTGCAGTCCAAGGGACTCTCAAGAGTCTTCTCCAACACCACAGTTCAAAAGCATCAATTTTTCGGCGATCAGCTTTCTTCTCAGTCCAACGCTCACATCCATACATGACCACGGGAAAAACCATAGCCTTGGCTAGGCAGACCTTGGTTGACAAAGTAATGTCTCTGCTTTTTAATATGCTATCTAGGTTGGTCATAACTTTCCTTCCAAGGAGTAACCGTCTTTTAATTTCGTGGCTGCAATCAGCATCTGCAGTGATTTTGGAGCCCAAAAAAATAAAGTCTGACACTGCTTCCACTGTTTCTCCATCTATTTCCCATGAAGTGATGGGACCAGATGCCATGATCTTTGTTTTCTGAATGTTGAGCTTCAAGTCGACTTTCTCACTCTCCTCTTTCACTCTCATCAAGAGGCTTTTGAGTTCCTCTTCACTTTCTGCCATAAGGGTGGTGTCATCTGCATATCTGAGGTTATTGATATTTCTCCCGGCAATCTTGATTCCAGCTTGTGCTTCTTCCAGCCCAGCATTTCTCGTGATGTACTCTGCATACAAGTTAAATAAGCAGGGTGACAATATACAACCTTGACATACTCCTTTTCCTATTTGGAACCAGTCTGTTGTTCCATATCCAGTTCTAACTGTTTCTTCCTGTCCTGCATACAGGTTTCTCAAAAGGCAGGTCAGGTGGTCTGGTATTTCCATCTCTTTCAGAATGTTCCACAGTTTATTGTGATCCACACAGTCAAAGGCTTTGGCATAGTCAATGAAGCAGAAATAGATGTTTTTCTGGAACTCTCTTGCTTTCTCCATAGCTTAAAACTCAACATTCAAAAAATTAAGATCATGGCATCTGGCCCCATCACTTCAGGGAAAATGGGGGAAAAGTGGATACAGAGACAGATTTTATTTTCTTGGACTAAAAAAATCACTGCAGATGGTGACTGCATCCATGAAATTAAAAGATGCTGTTACTTGGAAGAAAAGCTATGACAAACCTAAAGAGCATATTAAAAAGCAGAGACATTATTTTGCTGACAGAGGTTCATATAGTCAAAGCTAAAGCTATGGTTTTTCCAGTAGACATGCATGGATGTGAGGTTGGGCCATAAAGAAGGCTGAGCACTGAATAAGTGATGCTTTTGAATTGTGGTGCTGGAGAAGACTCTTGAGAGTCCCTTGGACTGCATGGAGATCAAACCAGTCAACCCTAAAGGAAATCAACCCTGAATGTTCATTGGAAGGACTGATGCTGAAGCTGAAGTTCCAGTTCTTTGACCACCTGATGGGAAGAGCTGACTCATTGGCAAAGACGCTGATGCCGGGAAAGATTGAGGGTGGAAGAAGTGACAGAGGATGAGGTGCTTGGATAGCATCACTGACTCAATGGGCATGATTTTGAGCAAACTCCAGAGGATAATGAAGGTCAGGGAAGCCTGGCATGCTGTAATCTGTGTAAGTCACTTAGTTGTATCTGACCCTTTGCGACCCCATGGACTGTAGCCTTCCAGGCTCCTCTGTGCATGGGATTCTCCAGGCAAGAATGCTGGAATGGGTTGCCATGCCCTTCTTCAGGGGATCTTCCTGACCCAGGGATCAAACCCACGTCTCTTGGATCAAACCCATGGATAGAGGAACCTGGCAGGCTACAGTCCATGGTGTCACAAAGGGTCAGAGATGAGTGAGGCAATTGCACACACACGAGTGAAATCTCCTTTTCCCTTTTTCCACCTTTATTCAGCTGCTTTGCTTAAAGTTCCCTATGTCAAGAGCCCCATGAATGGACTTAAAACCTTATTCCCTTTTAGTGTATGTATCTGTGTCTTGGGACTCTCCATACTACTAAGACAGTACTTCATATCCTACAACTTAGTTTCTGCCACCTGGGTATTTCCCTTTCTTTCTTTGGAGTTTTGTATGTAAACTTGTTTTGTGATAATTCATCCAGCATTTCTAGATTTGTTAAGGGAAGTTCTTTTTCATTGTGTAGGTTGCCCCCTATTCATTATTTGACCTATTGTAATTAAGTTTCCACTGCCATCACTTCAAGAAAATGATTTTTCTTAATTTCTGTGACTTCATGCTCTCATCTCTGTTATTTGACATTATTGACCCTTAGATCTTTGAAAATGTTTTCTTAAATTCTGTAAGATCTCTCTTATTTCTCTGACTCCCTTGGGAAACTCTATCAGTCATTTTTACCTGCTCCTTATTCTTTATAAAAAGTAATTTTAAAATAAATATTTAAAAAGTATAAAAAATAACACAATGAACACCAGGATACTCAAACCCAATATTGAGCTTAAGCCACAGAATGTTACCAGAACATTTGAAACACCCTGTGTTCCCTCTTCAGTGTCCTCTGTCTTCCTTATTTTCTCCCAGAGGGGGATGCTGCTTTGAATTGTATCTACCCTTCCTATACATTTATTTATATTTTATTACATACATGCATCTATGAATAATATATTTTGTGATTTTAAGCTTTCCCTAAATTATTATACTAAATATATGCTACAACTCCTTTTGCTTAATGTTATATTTTTGTGTTTCATTCATATTGATATCTGTAGCTATACTATATTGATTTTACTGCTAGATAATATTGTGGTTTATGAATATGTCATGATTTATTTAGAGTTGACTATGGTGCCCTTAGTCCTTTGTTGCTTTCAGCTAACATATGCCTTCCTAAGCGGATTTATGGATAATATCTACTTTTAAGTAAATTCAACTTCACGAAATGAAAAAAGCGTCTTAACATTCTTGTTAAAAAAGTCTTAGATTTAGCATAATAATGATGTAAGCTTAAATGAGCAAACAGAATGTTGCAGAGTTTATAATTCTATAAACTTTTTGTCAGCTACAAAGCAATGTAAAAATATGTAATATGTAGAAACAATATGAATCATATGAAAACAATCAAATATGAAAAGAAGTCAGGTTTAAAATTTCTATATTATAAAAAATAATATTTTAAATATGGTTTGTGCTGTGTGCTATGATCAGTTATGTCCGATTCTTTACTACCCCATGGACTATAGCCTTCCAGGCTGCTCTGTCCATGGAATTTTCCAGGCAAGGATACTGAAGTGGGTTGCCACTTCCTACTCCAGGGGATCTTCCTGAACCAGGGATTGAAATCCTGTCTCCTGCATTTCCTTCATTGGTAGGCAAATGCTTTAACACTGTGCCACCTGGGGAGCTCCTAAATATGGTTTACATCTGCTGTTATAAACAATGAACTTGACTTAGGTGTTTGTTGTGTCTTAAGATAGTAGTACAGTTGCATATAGTAATAACGATTATTAAGCCATTTAAAAACTAAGCATCCAGAACTTTAAAAGTGGTGATAGTAATTATATTCATAATAACAGTATTTTATATCATTAAGTAATGCCATTTATCATTCTTTTTAATTTCTATTTTTGTCAATTTTAATGTGCGTGATGTTAAGTAGGGTAGAATACCAATAATTTAGCAATAAATATACATATTTATTGGTTTCTCTAGTAGTGCAGATGGTAAAGAATCTGCCTGCAATGTAGGAGACGTGGGTTCAATCCCTGAGTCAGGAAGATCTCCTGGAGAAGGGAATGGCAACCCACTCCAGTATTCTTGCCTAGAGAATTCTATGGATAGACCATGGGGTCACAAAGAGTCAGACACGACTGAGGGACTAACATACACATACATATTTATTAAGGATACATGCCCTGATTTTTTGGACAGCAGAAAGCAGGCAGGACATGGCAGCAATCTTCACTACTTGGGGGAGAAGGAGACTACTATTTATAGGGGAATTGCCTAGCATCTTGGGCAGGCAGCAAGCACATAGGCAGTTACTAATTAAACCCTGTGATTAAGAGGATTGGATAGTCATGTGAATGAAGCAAGGACAGGTAAAGCAGGGGGATGTACAGAAAGCAAGAGAACAGCCATCTTGAATGACCTGATCTTACAAATATATTTCTTCATGGGTTGCTCTTTAATCCAACTTTTCATCATCTTCCAGGTGAACACTTTTATTTCAAGACTCAGTTCAAATTCTGCCTTTTCTCTGAAGGCTTTGAGTTACGTAGAGTTTATGTCCTATATTAGTTAGTATTGCTGTTTTCATGTTACAAGTTCTTAATGGAGAACACTTAATGTGTTCATTCCCTTTTTGTTCGTACTATTAGTTTGGAATTTATTTTTGTATTTTGTTTCTTTTCATTCATTACCATGAAATGTTTAACATGCACACCTCACTTAGCACAGTGTATATTAACCAGTATTTCTACTCTCTTGAACAATACAACATCCTTAGACTGTTTTAACTTAGAAAACTTGTTTCATTTCTTTCATGTCATGCCCAGATTTTAGTTCCACTTTGTTTTTATATCCACTTAAGCTAGTCATCATGATTTTTGCTCTTGTTTTAGGCAGATAGTGTTTCTTCTGATTTATCTATGAGTACTTCTTTCTTTACTCACTGTTTATTCTGTTTGTCTGAATCTATATTTGCCCTCATTCTTGAATATTGGTTTAGCTGGATGTCCTATTCTAAGTTAGTATTTATCTTCCTTAGTGCTTAAGGTTATTAAGTTTGTCTTCTGTGTTCTATCCTTGCTGTTCAGAAGTCTGCTACCAGTCCAATTGACAAGCCTATGAAGTTAACATGGCTTTTCTCATTAGTTGCTTTTAAGACCTCTTTATCTTTTATTTTCTTTAATTTAACTATGATTTTCCCCCATTCTCTCCATTCTAAATGCTGATTGAAACTTGACATTCATGTTAAATCTGAAGATAACTTTCTTTAACAAATTCTGGAAACTTCTGTGTTATACTTTATCCACCACTTCCATGTATTATGTAGATGGAGAAATTTAAAATTATTTATTGCCAGAAACTGAACTGATCTGTATAACATCATGCATGCCTGTGTGCTCAGTCACTTCGGTCATGTCTGACTTTTTGTGACCCTATGGACCATAGCCCACCAGGCTCCCCTGTCTAAAGAATTCTCTGGGCAAGAATATTGGAGTGAGCTGCCATGCCCTCCTCTAGGGGATCTTCCTGACCCAGGGATCAAACCTGCATCTCTTAGTCTCCTGCCTTAGCAGGCAGGTTCTTTACCATGAGCCCTACCTGGGAAGACTATATATAAGATCATATTATACTGCATATTTTGTTTAAACATTTCTCTTCTTCTAGCTGGATCATGGAAAAAGCAAGAGAATTCCAGAAAAAACATCTATTTATGTTTTATTGACTATGCCAAAGCCTTTGACTGTGTGGATCACAATAAACTGTGGAACATTCTGAAAGAGATGGGAATACCAGACCACCTGACCTACCTCTTGAGAAACCTGTATGCAGGTCAGGAAGCAACAGTCAGAACTGCACATGGAACAACAGACTGGTTCCAAATAAGAAAAGGAGTATGTCAAGGCTGTATATTGTCACCCTGCTTATTTAACTTATATGCAGAGTACATCATGAGAAATGCTGGGCTGGAAGAAACACAAGCTGGAATCAAGATTGCCAGGAAAAATATCGATAACCTCAGATATGCAGATGACACCACCCTTATGGCAGAAAGGGAAGAGGAACTAAAAAGCCTCTTGATGAAGGTGAAAGAGGAGAGTAAAAAGTTGGCTTAAAGCTCAACATTCAGAAAACTAAGATCATGGCATCTTGTCCCATCACTTCATGGCAAATAGATGGGGAAACAGTGGAAACAGTTCCAGACTTTATTTTGGGGGGCTGGAGCTCCAAAATCACTGCAGATGGTGATTGTAGCCATGAAATTAAAAGACGCTTACTCCTTGGAAGGAAAGTTATGACCAACCTAGATCACATATTAAAAAACAGAGGCATTACTTTGCCATCAGAGGTCCATTTAGTCAAGGCTATGGGTTTTCCGGAGAAGGCAATAGCAAGCCACTCCAGTACTCTTGCCTAGAAAATCCCATGGATGGAGGAGCCTGGTAGGCTGCAGTCCATGGGGACGCTAAGGGTCAGACACGACTGAGCGACTTCACTTTCACTTTTCACTTTCACACATTGGAGAAGGAAATGGCAACCCACTCCAGTGTTCTTGTCTGGAGAATCCCAGGGACGGGAGAGCCTGGTGGGCTGCCATCTATGGGGTCACACAGAGTCGGACACGACTGAAGTGACTTAGCAGCAGCAGCAGCAGCAGCAGCATGGGTTTTCCAGTGATCATGTATGGATGTGAGTGTTGGACTGTGAAGAAAGCCGAGCGCCGAAGAATTGATGCTTTTGAACTTTGGTGTTGGAGAAGACTCTTGAGAGTCCCTTGGACTGCAAGGAGATCCAACCAGTCCATCCTAAAGGAGATCAGTCCTGGGTGTTCATCGGAAGGATTGATGCTAAAGCTGAAACTCCAATACTTTGGCCACCTCATGCGAAGAGTTGACTCATTGGAAAAGACCCTGATGTTGGGAGGGATTGGGGGCAGGAGGAGAAGGGGACGACATAGGATGAGATGGCTGGATGGCATCACAGACTTGATAGACATGAGTTTGAGTGAACTCCAGGAGTTGGTGATGGACTGGGAGGCTTGGCGTGCTGTGATCCATGGGGTAGCAAAGAGTCAGACAGGACTGAGCGACTGAAATGAACTGAGACCATGAGTTCCTTTAAGATGGGAAGGATATAGTACACCTTTTTGTTTTCCTGGCACCGATCGTAGTTCCAGGGGCATAGGAACGTTCAATTAGTGTTAATTTAAGTGATACTTCTGAGAAGGCAATGGCACCCCACTCCGAGTACTCTTGCCTGGAAAATCCCATAGACGGAGGAGCCTGGAAAGCTGCAGTCCATGGGGTCGCTGAGGGTCATACACGACTGAGCGACTTCACTTTCACTTTCATGCATTGGAGAAGGAAATGGCAACCCACTCCAGTGTTCTTGCCTGGAGAATCCCAGGGACGGGCGACCTTAGGGGGCTGTCGTCTATGGGTTCTCACAGAGTTGGACACTACTGAAGTGACTTAGCAGCAGTAGTAGCAGTAAGTGATACTTATTGGGGGTAATTTAAAGCAAAATATTGCTTTTTATGAATTATCGGAGTGTTCACAAGTCAAAGCAGGCTTTCTTTGTTGTCTGTTACTTGGGCCATTTCACTAATCATACACTGTGTTTTGACTATTAAGACTTTGCTTAAATCCTTCTCTTCCTTATTTTCATCTTAATGTAACAAAATTGTTACTTGGTTAAAAGTAGAACTGATAGTTCATCTCTACTTAATGATATGTTTCAGCCTCATAGAGCAACCAAAACTTGTTATAAAACTCAACTGGCAAATAGTATCTTCATTTATTTTAGAAAGCAAAAGGAGCATAAAATTTGTCTTTAAAGCAAACAAAATAAGATAGATATTAGAAGCTCCTTCTCATACCATTTGGTAGTTATCATGCACTAGCCTCTTCTTTAAAATTCTAGTGCTCCATGCATCTATACAGATATTTCGATAACTAAAAAACTCAAATTAGTATTTCTTAGAAACAATACTTCCCCCTTCCAATGTGTTTGGAAGTCTATTATATCAAATCTCATGAATTCATTACCTGCTAAATGGAAATTATTCTTTGAAGTGAAAATAAGGAAATAAAATTGATGCATAGCTGATTCAGTACTGAATCAAGGTTTTAGCACATCTACAAAATCCATAAATGTCTTCTAAATGGCTATATTTTCTAGAGCCCTAATAACAAATTAAATGATGTAGATCTCTCTTTCATCATGTCAGTTAAAGATACATTAGTTTCCAGGTGTTTTTCTCTATTTTCATCAAAATATGATATTTGAACTTCTATATGGATGAGCAATTAAGAAACTGGCATTGGAGTAGATCTGTTTTTCTTAAAGTTTAATCAGATTGCTTTATTTTCTTCAGAGGAAATGTGTGAGAGTTGATGTGTGAGAACAGAGATCATTTGTAAATTAACAAAATCTGACTGGGTCTATATTTTTAGCAGTAGAACCCATATAGAAGACACACTGCAATTGTAATTTTGATCAAAACAATCATCTGCAGTCTGTTTACAGGAAAATAAAAATGGCAGTGACACAGTCATAGAAAAAATTATATGATGGTGTAGAATAAAAATTTAATCCAACAGTTATTCACTAAGCTCTTTCTATATGTCCTACATATTGTTAGCAGCATAAGAGGAAACAAAGTAGGTATTTCTCTTAATAAAGTTTCATTAGGAAAGGAAAGAAATGTTAAAGCATACCATGTATGTATCAACTTAAGTGGATATGTATATGATATCATCTATTAAATCTCAGTGGATGATCATATTGAAGTGAGCTCATGTGGTTGGGAAAGGCTTCTTTGAAGAGGTAGTGATGTCAGCATGGAGTGAGACATTAAGAGTGAGAAAGAACTTAGTTCATTGAGTGAACAATTTGTAGAAGAGTATGACTGAAGCAGAAACCTTTATGAAATGTAGAAATAGGATTCTCACTAGAAGGGACAGTCAGGACAGATTTTAGATGACTTTAAATGACAAAATAAAGAGTTAGAATGTAGTTAAATTATTGATGGTAAGCCGTTGAAAGTTTCTTTGAGGTTTTACTGTATGATATTGTCGTGATTCTCTTGTTAAAACTCCTCTCAGCTCAATCTCAGAAAACAAAAATCTTTTTTTCCCTCTTTCACTCACCACCCTGGGACACTAAACAGAGAGGTTTAGAGTAGAGAGATGGGGCTTGAGGGGAGAAAGAAGCTGAATCCAGGACACTGGTAAGAGAGGATAGGTCCAGATAAGGCAGACTAAAGACCAGTCAAGATCTTGGAGATCTGTTGAGTTGCATAGGACAAGCGCATGAAGGCCAGGATCTAGAAAGAGAAGGGAAGAAAATCATACCACCTATTTGCCATCAATGAAAAATCATTTTAAAACATTAGTATGAGTCCAGAGAATTGTAGTACTTTCTTTATCTCAAAGAAAAGATCATCTTCCCTATGGCACTTTGCCTCTCAGCTTCTTTACCAGTAATTTACCTGTTATCTTTTTCTTTATTGTAAAAATACTTTACTTAAGATCTATCCTCTTAATAAATTTTAAGTGTATACTTTAACTATAGGTGCTATATTCTACAGCAGATCTCTAGAACTTGTTCATCTTGTATGAAAAGTGAAAGTCGCTCAGTCGTGTCCAACTCTTTGCCACCCCATGGACTATACAGTCCATGCAACTCTCCAGGACAGAATACTGGAATGGGTAGCTATTCCCTTCTCCAGAGGATCTTCCCAACCCAGGGATAGAACCCAGGTCTTCCGCATTGCAGGTGGATTCTTTACCAGCTGAGTCACCAGGGAAGCCCAAAGAATACTGGAGTGGATAGCCTTTCCTTCTCCAGGAGATCTTCCCAACCCAAAAACGGAACCGGGGTCTCCTGCAGTGCAGATGGATTCTTTACCAGCTGAGCTACCTCCACTGAATAACAATGCCCTATTGCCTCCTGCTCCCTGCACCAGGAAACCACCATTCTTCTCTCTGTTTCTATGACTTTACCTATTTTCCATCACATAAGTGGAATCATACAGTATTTGTCCTTCTGTGACTGGCTTGTTTCCGTTGGCATAATGCCCTCCAGTTTTATCCATGTCGTTGCATGGCAGGATTTTCTTTTCAGAACTGGATAATATTCCATTTTATATAAATGTAGTCCACGTTTTTTATCCATTCATCTGTCAATGGACACACTGTTTTCATATGTTGGCTATTGTGAATAATGCTGCTATATCTCTTTAACATATTGATTTCATTTCCTCCAGATTTATACCCCGACGTGGGATTGCTGGGTCACAGAATAATTGTATTTTTAATTTTTTGAGTATCCTCTATACTATTTTCCATAATGTTTGTACCAATTTACATTCCCACCTATAGTATACAAGGATTCCCTTTTATCCACATCTTCACCAACACCTGTTAAAAAATTATCTTTTTGATAACAGCCATCCTAACAGATATGAGGTGCTATCTCACTGTGATTTTGATTTCCATTTCCCTGCTGATCAGTGATGTTGAGTAATCTCTTCGTGCACGTATTTCCCATTTGTATATATTTTTTTATAAATGCCTATTTGAGACATTTACTATTGAATTGTTGGAGTTTATTAAATATTTTGGATGTTATCACTTTTTCAAATATAGGGATTGCAAATATTTTCTACCAAACCACAGATTGCCTTATCATTTTGCAGTTGTTTCCTTTGCTGTGCAGTATAAACACATCTTTACATAAAATGCATTTTTCGAACAGCCTGAGAAACACTGAGCACAACCTCTGACACTTAGCATAATGTTAGGAGGCTTTAGCCACCTCACCTCCACTTAGAAAATTAATGGAAATTTAGGATGTAGATAGATTGTGAGTAAATTCTTAAGTATGAATGAAATAAATTATAAATTTATTGAGTGGTTACGATACATATCCCTTCAGAATTTGCCATCATATGTTATAACTTTGGGAAAAAATTAACGATTGTAATACATTTTAACAACAATCTCTGCCTAATCATTAATTACATGATTTTCCATTAGTAGCATAGAGCATAGGATGGGCTATAACATTGGTTCTCAGAGCCTACTGTGAAAAGTTGAGGAAAGGGAATTAAGAATGGCTACCAGAATCAGTGTAAAAGAAAGGATATTTACATAAGTTTTACTGCCATGCAGACAAAGCAGTCTGGAACCAGAGTAGGAAGCTCACCATATTTTGTATATCCATATAGATGGGGAAACAGTGGGAGCAGTGTCAGACTTTATTTTTGGGGGGCTCCAAAATCACTGCAGATGCTGATTGCAGCCAGGAAAGTAAAAGACGCTTACTCCTTGGAAGGAAAGTTATGACCAACCTAGATAGCATATTAAAAAGCAGAGATGTTACTTTGCAAATGAAGGTCCGTCTAGTCAAGGCTATGGCTTTTCCCGTGGTCATGTATGGATGTGAGAGTTGGACTGTGAAGAAAGCTGATCGCCGAAGAATTGATGCTTTTGAACTGTGGTGCTGGAGAAGACTCTTGAGAGTCCCTTGGACTGCAAGGAGGTCCAACCCGTCCATTCTAAAGGAGATCAATCCTGGGTATTCATTGGAAGGACTGATGCTAAAGCTGAAACTCCAATACTTTGGCCACCTCAGGCGAAGAGTTGACTCACTGGAAAAGACTCTGATGCTGGGAGGGATTGGAGGCGGGAGGAGAAGGAGACGACAGAGAATGAGATGGCTGGATGGCATCACCGACTCGATGGACATGAGTCTGAGTGAACTCCGGGAGTTGGTGATGGACAGGGAGGCCTGGCGTGCTGCGATTCATGGGGTCACAAAGATTCGGTCACGACTGAGCGACTGAACTGAACTGAATAGGGTCTGATATTTGATATTTGCTTACTATTAGAGGATCTTCTTTGTAATGTACTCTTGCAGTCTGGACCTTAAAGGTAGGGTAAAAGCAAGGATCCAGCGTTTTCCCTTTTTTAAAAATCTCTACTCCATTGTACTAATTCCTCTCTCCTTCCTTGACTTTACCCTCTCCTTTCAGTCTTTTAACCATTCTTCCTCCTTCTTTCTTCTACTCTCCACTGTCTTTATCCTCTTCTACTGCTTGCTATTCATTCTGGCAATACTTAAGGCATTTATCTTAACCCTTATGAAGGTAGGGCTTCCCTTGTAGCTCAGTCGGTAAAGAATCTGCTTGCAGTGCAGGAGACCTGGGTTCGATCCCTGGGTTGGGAAGATCTCCTGGAGAAGCAAATGGCAGCCCGCTCTGCCGGGAGCCAGCAAGGGAAATCCTACCCGTGGCAAAGGTCAACTGGGGAAGAGGCCTGACGGCAAAGGCTAATCAGGACTCGAGGAACCCCCTGGACTTACCTGAGCATCTACCCCAAAGAAAACCGGAGTCTGACTGCTTTACTATCTTACACCTCTTACCAAGTCCTCTAATACTTACCGGGGCTTCCCCCCAACCACCTTTCTCTGAAAACATTAATTCAGAGCTGTAGTTTAAAAGTTCTCCTCGGCTTAATAGGAGTGTTCCAATCCAAGCCCCTCTGATAGCTTTCTAACTTGCATGACAAGTTTGTCCGGGCTCTTACAAATATGAGTGTGACTGTTTATAGCCTCCCAGCCATGCAAGGACAGAAAGCCTAATATTCTAAAATACAGGAATCTGTTGAAGAAGTTAAAATCATTAGAGTAGTACTAAAAAAGATTTCATTGTTGAATCAATGCTTGCTGCAAAGTTTCCTCTATCTATTGTATCCTTGGAAATATATTAATCACATATAGAGAATATAAGTAGTAGCCTTTGATTTAACTACATCAGATCTTAAGTTAATAAATTCCTTTCTTGCAGCTCACTACACCGGTGCCTTATAGGAATGTAACTTTGTTATGTGTCTAGCACCTGACTCTAGGAAAGTCACCTTAAAAGAATATAAGCCTTTTACTTGCTAACTAACCTATTGTTAGGATAGAGGGCCATAAACTGTTAGCAGGCCCCCTGGCCAGAAGATGATGTACTAGCTAACTAACCTATTGTTAGGAGAGAGGGCCATAAACTGTTAGTAGGCCCCCTGGCCAGAAGATGATGTAAACCACCTAAAACTTTTATCACGAGACACACAAAAATAAGCCCTGATCCTGATAAGGGTCAAGACTGCTGACCCCGCGTGATTTTGGCGTGACTCTATACCTCCCTTTCTCTGTTTCTTATGCGCATAACTTAGGGTATAAAAGCAGCACTGGAAAATAAAGTTTTGGGCCTTGCTCACTGAAGCTTGGTCTCCCCGTGTCGTTCTTTCTCTTTTTCCGTCCTTTTCTCTATTCTCCTTTTTCTGGTTGAGATCCTTGGAGCGCTGGGCTCTCTGAGTTTACTTATCTGCCTGGGCTTCTAAGACCCACTCGAGGGGGTGCCCTGGTGGGGTGCCTCCAGTGATTCGAGAGGGCGCCTGCGGCCTACGTAAACAGAGCAAACCCCGTGCTGGGGTTTTATTGGTTTCCAGCGTAAACCAAGGAATCATCAGCCCCTGTCTCTCTCTCTCTCTTTCTCTCTCTCTCTCTCTCTCTGATGCCAATGCCGTTCATTCCGAGGATACCCTGGGCCATATCGAGGCTGGACCCCGATACCGCTCCAGTATCCTTGAGTGGAAAATCTTATGGACAGAGGAGCCTGGTGGGCTACAGTCCATGGGGTTTCAGAGTAGGGCACGACTGAGCGACTAACACTTACTTACTTAGAAAGGTAAAGATGAATAAGCATAATCTCAATGAACCCTAAGAGCTAAAGAATTGTTTTTCAAGCAAAACAACACGGTTGTGACTTCCTTATAGTGAGTCTATGCCTGATCTAGAAGTCCTAGCGTATAAAGAAATAAACTTAAATATTCAGTATAGAAAACTCAGATGGCTTAAACTTAGCTTTAACTTGGTTTTTCACATGACTAAAATATCCACTGAGTACATCCTTTCTTACTTCTGCCTCTTCTCTAAATCTTACGCTGACTTTTTTCTAACCAGGTAGGCCACAGACACAAAGGCATTGACTTTATTCTTTCAGCTCTGGAGAATAACTCTGACTTTGTAAAACACCTCCAAAGGGTTAAAAATATATTATCTGAATTTACTAATTTTCCAAGTTTTCCTTGTCATGGCTTCTTAGATACACCCATCATTTAAAAGTGGACATTTAATTTCCAAATACATGAATTTTTTAAAGAATCTTTGATATTAATTTCTCAATACTAATTCCTTGTTTGAATGCTTTCTTCTCTGCAATCACCCTCTGTGTATTTTTGTCTTCGAACTTTATTGAGGCTTTCAATGAATAAGTCAAAGATCTCTCTTGGTAAATGTCATATTGCACTTGAAAATATGTGGGTTATTTTCAGATATCTTTTGATACTGATCTCTAACATAATTCGATAGTGATAAGAGAACAGACTGTATGATTAATTACCTTTAGGTGATGAAATTTTGCA
Source organism: Moschus berezovskii (assembly GCF_049115385.1). NCBI lineage: Eukaryota > Metazoa > Chordata > Mammalia > Artiodactyla > Moschidae > Moschus > Moschus berezovskii. Next base: position 103,631,203 of record NC_142488.1, read on the forward strand.
CTTTGTTTTATGTCCCTGGATATGTTCCAGTGTCTCCTAGTTTATAATCTATGGGAACTTGTATAGAATTTGTATCCTGTTATTGTGTGAAAATTGTATAATTTGTAATTATGTTGAATTGATTCATACTGCCTTTCAGGTCAGGTCTACTATATTCTTCTATATTTCTGTATATTCATTCTATTAATTTTTGAGAGTATGATATTGAAAGTCCAACTAAACAACTTAATTTATCTACTTAAAAAGTAATTGGAATATATAGTGGAAATATATGTAGCTTTGTTCTGTATTATCTGTAAATATGCTGTCATAATTTCAGAATTAAAGAAATGAAAAAGAGAAAAAATACATACATTATCTGAAATCTGTCTGTAACAGTGTTTTTTGGTAATAGCTCTGGCTACTTTATTTACCTCTAATTTAATAGAATGTATCTAATGTATTTTGCAGAGTCTTCATAAGGCCTATAAAATAATATCAGGACATATGCTCTGAGAAAATTTGCTCATATGATGGGGGGAATAAAGTAGGTGGTAAACTTTCCAGGCATGGTCACCCAGAGTAAAATATCCACAGCCAGATTTATAGAAATTCAGAAGTCAGTAGATAAACCCTGAAGCTATGATAAGAATTTATATTTTTACAGAGGAAAAGAATGGCAATAACAGTTATATTTTCCCCAGAGCACTTTACAATACATTCTTTTTCTGTATCAAAACCCAGTGAGGGAGATTGTTATAAATGCTTAAAATGCTTTTTTAAGTGGAAAGCAGCAAAGGGCCATCTTATATCCTAAAATTTGAACAGAAAATTCTCAGGGGCTTTTGTCAAAGTTATACAAAACTGAATTAATAAGAATAGGAAATGAGCAGGGTTCTCAAATATCACTGATCCAACTCACATAGTTACAAGTCTTGAGTTAGAGTATCTAAGAAGAAGCTCTATAAAAACACTCCTTTTTTTTTTTAATCAAAAAAAAAGAAATGTATTACAGAGGCCTTTTGTAACATGGACGTTTCTAGGAAGATATTTCCTCCCATGTGGGGAGAAAAAGTGTCAACCTGCAGGGCCTGCTTCCCTTTTAGAGACCTGTCAGGAATTAGCCTTCAGGATACCTTCTGAAACTTTAGGGAGTTTACCAGAAATAATCATTCTGCAACCATGTGTAGTGCTTTATAGAAATACAAATGTTAAATGAATTTGATTTTCAATTTGTGAACTTTTCTCTAGAGCTCTGTTATCTTTGGGTTCCAAGGCACTAAAGATATTACCTAGGGGAAACAAACACCTATGCTACTACTTATCGTGCATAACAATATTGCTTAATTAAAAAAAAATCTGACTCTCTGAGCTATCAACTAGTGACTATGTGTGTACAGTTATTGTTCATCAGAAATTTTTATTGGGCAAATGAGCAGTAATGCTGACACAAGACTGTTTCTGGGACTGATCTAATTCTACCATTCATTTATTTGTTTATTCAGCACCTACCGTATTGCCAAGCACCATGTTAAGCATTAGGGATGAGGCAGTGAACAAGTCATTTTCAGTATCTAACGTCTTGGTGTTTGTAGTTTATTGGAACAGATAGGCAATAAATATGCGATTACAATAATGTATGATGAATGTAATGCTAGGGGAATAACAAGATGATGTGGGAGCATACAATCAAAGGGCTTAACCTAGTCTAGAGTAGATAAATATATCCCTAAGGAAGGGATGTTTAAGATAAAACCCAAAGGATCAAAGGAAGCTAGTTAGATGAAGGGTCAGGGCCAACATTTCAGGTAGCAAGAAGATTGCATGTAAAAAAATCTAGGCAAGAGAGAGCATGACATGTTCTAGCAACTGAAATCTATCATACTTGGCTGTAGTGTATGCTGTGGTATAAAGAATTTCAAGAGGTAGGTAGAGGCTCATTTATTCAGAAAATCAGGAAGTTTGGACTTTTTCCTACCACTAGCTGCTTTTGTGGTTGTCATCTCTCTGACAAGAGTGTGCATCTTAAAGATTTTGCAGTTACTTATTATGAGGACTGTACATGCTGCTTCAGATGGTGATCTACACTAATGATAATTTTGGGTAATATTTGGTTAACATTATTTTTTAGGGCTAATTTCCTTTTGAAGATTTCATAACCCGGTTGTTAATTGCTATATAGAAAACAAACTTCAAACCTTGGAAATCTTTGATAAAATTTACTCATTCATCTTCTAATCTCAAAATAAATATTTGTGTTTGTATTAATGTACCTTTAAAGTATGCTTATGGTGTGCACAAACAGCATTTAAATTTTTTTACTTCTGACATTTACTTATAATTTGGCCATTCAATTATGTGTGAATGATTAAAAAACTAAATATTCTTTATGAGGTAATTAGTCATGAGCAGATGAGAATACAACTAGTACTCTTTTAGCTGAATACCATCTTGGTAAATTGAAGAACAGTTGGTTATATAGTGTTGTTTTAAAAAAAGGTTGATTAATACACAAAAATCAGTTGTTTTTTCTATACATTAGCAGCAATCCAAAAACGAAATTAGTAAAGAAAAAAAAAAAAGATCTATTTGCAGTAGTAGCAAAAAGAATCAAAAAGGGTAAAATATTTTAGAATAAATTTAACCAAACATGTATAAGACATGCACACTAAAAACTGCAAAAGTTTTGAAAAAAATTTAAACAGAAAAATGTAAAGATATTCCACTTGTATTCTCTTGTAGATCAGTTGCTGTTTGAGGTTTTATAATGCTTTTAGATCTCAATGGCAAGCCACTCCAGTACTCTTGCCTGGAAAATCCCATGGATGGAGGAGCCTGGTAGGCTGCAGTCCGTGGGGTTGCTAAGGGTCGGACTCGACTGATCGACTTCACTTTCACTTTTCACACATTGGAGAAGGAAATGGCAACCCACTCCAGTGTTCTTGCCTGGAGAATCCCAGGGATGGGGGAGCCTGGTGGGCTTCCATCTGTGGGGTCACACAGAGTCGGACACGACTGAAGTGACTTAGCAGCAGCAGCAGCAGCAGCAGATCTATGATACACTTTGAGTAAATTTTTGCATATGGTACAAAGTATAACTCAAGGTTCCTTTTAGATATGTGGATGTCAATTTGTTTTATTTCCATTTGTTGAATTCTGCCAAATTTTAATAACCTCAGTTTTCATTATATTCAATTTGAAATGTATTTTAAGCTTCCTTATGATTTCTATTTTGAACCATGAGTATTTATAATTGAGTTGCTTAATTTGCAAATAGTGGTTCTTTATATATCATTTTGGTTACTTTGTTTAGATATAATTCACATACTTAATATTTATTCTAATAAAATGTATAATTCAGAAGTTTTTTTTAATTACATTCACAAAGTTTGTCATCAGCATGCTAACTCCAGAACATTTTCAACACCTCCAAAAGAAAGTCCATATTCATTAACATTCATTTTCCATCACCCACTCCTTTTAGATTCTGGCACCTAATAATCTTCTTTTTGTTTCTATGGATTTGCTTATTCTGAACATTTCATGTTAATGAAATCGCACAACATGGCACCTTTTGTGACTGGCTTCTTTTGCTTAACACAGTGTTTTCAAGATTCATGTATTTTGTAGCATGTATCAGTGTTTCATTTCTTTGTGTTGCTGAATAATAGTATATTCACAATGTTATACAACCATCATGCATGCATGCTAAGTCACTTCAGTTGTGTCCAACTCTTTGCAACCCTATGGACTGTAGCCTACCAGGCTCTTCTGTCCATGGGATTCTCCAGGCAAGAGTACTGGAGTGGGTTGTCAGGCCCTCCTCCAGGGGATCTTCCTGACCCAGGAATTGAACCTGAATCTCTTATGTCTCCTACATTGACAGGAAGGTTCTTTACCACTGGCACCACCTGGGGAACCCTAAAAAATCATCATCACTATCTAATTCTAGAATATTTCTGAGACTTCAAAATGAAACCTTATACTTTCCAATTACTCTTTTTCTGAAATCTTTATAACATACATTCTGCTATTAATGGATTTACCTAATCAGCACATTTCATATAAGTAGAATCACACTATATGTAGCCTCTTGTATCTAGCTTCTTTCACTTAGCATATTTTCAAAGTTTATCTATGTCATAGCATTTATTAACACTTAATTCCTTTTTATGACTGAATGATATTCCATTGCATGTATATACCACATTTGTTTTTCCTTTCATCCATTGATGAACATTTGGGATATTGTGGGAACATATGTTTTCAATGGACAGAATGCCCATGTTATAGGGTGACTCTAAATTTTTGAGGATTTTATTCAAATTGTTTTCCATAATTGCATTCAGTTCAGTCACTCAATCGTGTCCGACTCTTTGCGACCCCATGGATTGCAGCATGCCAGGCTTCCGTGTCCATCCCAGAGCTTGCTCAAACTCATGTTCATCGAGTCGGTGATGCCATCCAACCATTTCATCCTCTGTCGTCCCCTTATGCTCCTGCCTTCAGTCTTTCCCAGCATCAGGGTCTTTTCCAATGAGTCAGTTCTTCACATCAGATGGCCAAAGTATTGAAGTGACAGCTTCAGCATCAGTCCTTCCAATGAATATTCAGGACTGATTTCCTGTATCTCCTTGCAGTCCAAGGGACTCTCAAGAGTCTTCTCCAACACCACACTTCAAAAGCGTCAGTTCTTCAGTGCTCAGCTTTCTTTATAATCCAACACTCACATCAATACATGACTACTGGAAAAACCATAGCTTTGACTACACAGACCTTTGTTGGCAAAATAATGTCTCTGCATTTGAATATGCTGTCTAGGTTGGTCATAGCTTTTCTTCCAAGGAGCAAGAGTCTTAATTTCATGACTGCAGTCACCATCTGCAGTGATTCTGGAGCTCCCCAAAATAAAGTCTGTCATGATTTCCACTGTTTCCCTATCTACTTCGCATGAAGTGATGGGACCGGATGCCATGATCTTAGTTTTCTGAATGTTGAGCTTTTTCACTCTCCTCTTTCACTTTCGTCAAGAGGCTCTTCACTTCTTCTTTGTGCTCTGCCATAAGGGTGGTGTCATTTGCATATCTGAGCTTATTGATATTTCTCCTGGCAATCTTGATTACAGCTTGTGCTTCATCCAGCCTGGCATTTTGCTTGATGTACTCTGCATATATGTTAAATAAGCAGGGTGACAGTATACCAGCCTTAATGTACTCCTTTCCCAATTTGGAACCAGTCTGTTGTTCTATGTGCAGTTGTAACTGTTACTTCTTGACCTGCATACAGGTTTCTCAGGAAGCAGGTAAGGTGGTCTGGTATTCCCATCTCTAAGAATTTTCCACAGTTTGTTGTGATCCACACACTCAAAGGGTTTGCCATAGTCAATAACACAGAAGTAGATGTTTTTCTGGAACTCTCTTACTTTTTCTATGATGCAACAGATGTTGGCAACTTGATTTCTGGTTCCTCTGCCTTTTCTAAATCCAGCTTGAACATCTCGAAGTTCACAGTTGACATACTGTTGAAGCCTGGCTTGGAGAATTTTGAGCATTACTTTGCTAGCATGTGAGATGAGTGCAGTTGTGCAGTAGTTTGAACATACTTTGTCATTGCCTTTCTTTGGGATTGGAATGCATTTCCTTTTTGTATATTCCTTTTTGCATTCCCACCAGCATCTTTGAGAATTCTAATTTCTCACATCTTTGCCAACATTGGATATTTTCCATTAAAAACCTATAGCTATTCAAGTGAATGGAAAGTTTCATGTAGTTTTGAATTATATTTCCATAATGACTAATGATGAGTATCTTCATGTGTTTCAGACATTGTGTATTTTTCTTGTAGAATTGTCTTTTCACATCTTTTGCTTATTTAAAAAATTGGTTTATTTATATTTCACAGTTGAGTTGTTAAGAATTCTTACTAGACCTTTCTCAAGTATATGATTTGCCAATACTTTTTCAACTCTATGAGTTATCTTTATTTAGTTTCTTGAAAGTGTCCTTTGGCATGGCAAAGCTTTTAATTTTGATGAAATTAACTTACCTATATCTTCTTGTATTGCGTGTGCTTTTGGCATTATATTTAAGTTAATTGTTGACTTTCCTAAGAGAACAAATAGTTAAGCCTGTGTTTACTTCTAAGAATTCTGTAGATTTAGGTCTCACTTTAAATCTTTGATCCAACTTGAGTTAGTATTTGCAAACAGACAAGTGTCCAAATTAATTATTTTTTTCTGTGGATATTCAATTGTTTCAACACCATTTGGTGAAAAATAATATTCTTTTCCATTTAATTGTCTTGAGACCCTTGTTGAAAATCAATTGACTGTTAATATGAGAGTTTAATTCTGAACCCTTAATTCTATCCATTCAGTCCATCTATCTATCTATTAATCTATAATTATCACCATCAACTTATATGTGATATATTCCAGTAATCTTGGGCTTCCTTTGTGGCTCAGCTGGTAAAGGATCCTCCTGCAATGTGGGAGACCTGGTTTTGATCCCTGGGTTGGGAAGATCCCCTGGAGAAGGGAAAGGCTACCCACTCCAGTATTATGGCCTGGAGACCTCCATTGACTAAGTCCATGGGGTCACAAAGGGTCGGACACGAATGAGCGACTTTCACTTTCACTTTCATAAAATATATATGTATACATCATACATCAATATACTATATCTCTGTGTGTATATGTATGTATCCTTTGCCAGTTCCATATTGCTTTGATTATTTTGTCTTTGTAATAAATTTTTCAATTGAGAAGTATTACTTCTCCAATTTTCTTTTTGTTTTTCATGATTGTTTTGGCTTCTTGGAGTCCCTGACAATTATATGTGAACTTTCTTATGAGATTTCCATTTCTGGAAAAAAAAGTATTGGAATTTTCATAGGAACTAGACTAAATGTCTATATCAATTTGGAAGAATTAGTATCTTAATATAGTTATTCTTCCAATTCGTGAACAAAGGATATCTTTGTATTTGTTTAGTTTGTCATTAATTTATCAACTTTGTAGTCTCCAGTGTAGAAATTTTACACTTGCTTGGTTAAATTTGTCTCCAAGTATTTAATCTTATTGATTCAAAGTGTAAATGGAATGTTTTTTCTTAATCCAGTTCAGATTGTTCATTTCTAGTATATAGAAATACAACTCAAGTTTGCATGGTGATCTTGTATCTTGCAGGTCTGGTGAACTTATGTATTATTTCTAATATGATTTTGTGAATGGTTTAGAAGTTTTGTTCAGATCATGCAGTTGGCAAATAGAGGTAGGTTTACTTCTTCCTTTCGAATCTGGACATCTTTAATTTGTTTTTCCTTGTGTAATTGCCCTGACTAGAATTTCCAATACAATGTTGAATAAAAATTGTGAGAGATGACACCTTGTGATTTATTTCCTAGACTGCAAATAAATAAAGTGTAGTGTGCTAAGTGAATTATTCATAATCTTTATATGGTTCCAAAATTATGGTTAAATGCATAAAAAGTTTGTGTTAAATTTCCAACTTTCTAAATTGATGTCAGAAATTTGCCATTGCAATGAATTTTGAATGAGATTCAGTTCATTCAAGAATTAAGTCACAAATGCCAGCTGTGTCCTCTAAGGTAGACTTCTATGATGTGAGAGGAAGTACTTTTCTCACTAAGAGTAGCATCAGGATGTCAGAGCATGAATTAATCATTCTTTTAAAGAGGGAGAAAAAAGAAACTTGCAATTTTTTGTCTCAAAGTCTCCTCATAACTGATTAAAAGTGTGTCTATGAAACATCTATTATTTTATTTTTAATTTAATATTTGTAAATGGACACATACCTGTCTTTTGTTTTAGTTCCATTTGATTGTTTGCAAAAGTTTAGGAAAACACTAGCCCAGAGATGTCATTGTCTACTGAAAAAATAGTACTAATTTCTGCGTTTCTGTTTATTTGTATCTTACCTGTCTCTAAAGATTCAGATGACCTTAGCCCATATGGATTTCTTTATCACTAGTGTACTACTCAAGCATGTATCACTTATTATTTCATATGGTATATTTTCATAGTCCAGAAATTATTTTTCCTCCTTTAAAATGGACATCTTATGATTTTTTTTCTTTGATCTGTTCCAGCCATGCATCTTTGTATACATGTACACACACATACATATATAGCTCAGATACTTACTTATTTTACATGCCAGAGTCACATATTTAGGGTATAAGAATTTATGAGTCCATAAAATTATGATGCATTAATTTAAATAATGATATGAAGTTCCTTATAGTTTATCATTCACATTAACTAGACATATCCTTAATAGTAAGACATCAAAATTATATTAGAAATTTCATCTGCTTTATTTATAAATTCCTCTAAGCTACAACTGTTATCATTTAAATACCATCAAATAAATTCTCAGTATAAATATTTAAAATTGGCTCGTCATTTATTAACTTGAACATTGAAGTGGGCTTTTGTGTTGCATATTTTAGATTTCAAACAAACAGATGCAGACAAAATGATGAGATGTGGTTATAGTTTTCTTTTAGTCATTTTCAGAATTAATATTTGCTTTCACAAGTCTTTTATACATTTTTTCTTTCTTATCTTGACATTGTGATCTTGTATGGCTTGTGTTTTGCTTGATTGCTATGGAAATAGAAAGTGTACTGAAACTTTTGTGTTTAGTTTTGCATTTGGTTTGATAGAAAAGGAGTGAAAACAGTTCTTCTCACTGTGTTAGGACCAGATGTTAGGTTTGCACATCACTTTAACACAGTCACACAGACATTGGTTGTGCTGCCATAAATGAAATGTACATGGAGGCTGCTGCTAATAATGGGACTCTGTTCTAAGCAGAAAATGAGTTGATAGTTGCTTCAAAATTTAGACTTTGAAAATTAGGAGAACTTTTGTTTCCCTGAAAAGCAGTAAATTTTTGTTTTTACAGAAGCTGGTTTGGAAGAAAAGGAAAAGTAGATTGTATTAAACTGGCCGATATAATAATAATTATTTGAATTTATTCTGGTACTCTGTTAGTAGTGGGTTATTTTCAAAATGGCCAGTTGTTGGATAGAATTTATCTAGCTACAGATAAGCTCAGTCTCAAGATTCATTTGGCTCCTGGTACCCATGAGAGATGCTTTAGCTCAATTCAGGCAAGGTGAGTTCACTATTTCTCGAGGGTCTCTGTGACTTCTTTAAGTAGGGAATTAAGGTGGGAATTAGTTTTGTCTTTTATAAAGAGAGATAATTTGACAAAGCCAACCACCTCTATCACAAAGATGATTAGAATTACTTAGAAAAGACACCAACCTTAGCTAATGTCTTAATTTTTTTTATATGAAAAGCAATTTAGGAACCATAGAGTATTGAGAGAAGCCTTTTGAAACTGTCCTTTGATATAAAGTAAATCAATTAAGTTAACCTTGTTTCAGATTCTTTTAAGCCCCCACTGGACTTCCTTTCATTTAGTCTTATAAAAAAGTGTAGAAAAATCTAGTGATTTTCTAGAATTAAACAAATATAGGGATTACCTTACAGCTCTGTTCTTAGATATGTTTTTCACCCTCCTTTTTCAGTCTATAATTAGATGAGTGGTAACTTGGCTGAATTTTAAAAGTTATAGGCATTGGAAGCTCTAGGTTTGAGTATATATATATTTTTTTCTACATTACCTGAATGGTCTTAAAATTAAGTTACTTCTCTGACCTTACTGATTTCCAGAGCTAGAACTTTAAAACTTGGAAGTTCTTAAAGAAACTGGAAGCAGAGGTTTCAAGTTTAGAGGTCCTAGCCTTCCTTAAAGGAGTGCCTAAGGAAAGGGAATCATCTAAAATGACTGTGCAGACCTCTGCTGAATGATAAGCAAATGCCTGTGACTGCTGAAAATGACCAGGACAAACCAGAAAATGTAGTATCTATATGAAATATATTTACTAGGAGAATGAAAGGAAATACTATATTTTATTGAGAGAAGAATGGGCTTGGGCTCCCACACAATTGAATGGATGTAGATCACTTCTAGGGTTTCCCTGGTGGCTCAGAGGTTAACGCGTCTGCCTCCAATGCAGGAGACCCGGGTTCGATCCCTGGGTCGGGAAGATCCCCTGGAGAAGGAAATTGTAACCCACTCCAGTATTCTTGCCTGGAGAATCCCATGGATGGAGAAGCCTGGTAGGCTACAGTCCACGGGGTCGCAAAGAGTCGGACATGACTGAGCGACTGAACAGAACAGAACAGAACAGATCACTTCTAAATCCTTGAAGTTAACTTGGTTGACTTTGACCCTTGACAAGTCTGAACCAATTCTGTGCAAATAGTATTGCACTGGTGCTATCATAAAGTAAGTACAGGTAACATAAAGGCCAGAGAGGGTGGAACTTCCTTGAGGAAGAAATGTCCACTGAATCTGAGTGAGTGTGTTAGATATCTGGATGGGCATGCATAGTTTAAATAAATATAAAGTATTTATTTGTTAAAATATTTGTTAGAGCAACTTTTCTCTCTGAATCTTGGGAAGATCATCTCCCATTTAAACTAGAACATAGTGGCAACATTGCTTCATTTCCCTCTGAGGGGTGCGGAGGAGGAGGCCAGTTAAAGAAATCTGTGCAGAACTATTCTCATTCATCATTTAGAGTAATAAAAATAAGAGAAAATAAAAGCTTGATTCTAAAAGCTCAATTTAAATTTATGAGGCAAAAGAAATAAAATAGTCTTTTTCAAGTGCCTTAAAAATATCACTAAGGATTCTTTAGGAAAGGTCTTCTAGGCAAATTAAGACAATTAAGAAAGCTTGCTAACCAAGTATAGAGCACATGTCTTGTTTTATAGCCAAGAAGAAACCTCTAAAAGATGTGACTTACAGGCTGAGGACCTCAGGAGGCAGGCCCACACAGATCCATAGGTAGAAAGATTTTGTTTCTTAAACTAGGAATTGGTAACCTTTACCTGTAGAAGCCCCGATAGTAAATATTTTAGACTTTGTGGGACATGTTCTCTATTCCAACTGTTCAACTCTCCCCTTGAGCATGTAAACAGCCATAGATAATACATAACCAAATGGAGGTATCTGTGTTCCAATAAAACTTTATTGACAAAATTGGTAAGATTTGGCCCCAGCTATATTTAGGTGAGATTTGCCTTAAAACCAGAACCATGGGGATACTTTTCTGTACACAGGCAAGGATATATTTGACACATAATCCAGTTATGCCTTCTTATATGAGCAAACAAGATTTCTTTAGCTATCCCTTCCTCCTTCACCCTGTCCTTACTTCATTGCCTAAACAATGTTAAAAACTCCATGTAGAAGGTTGAAGTCTAGTGGGAACTCCGCAGCACATATAAAACCGTACCACTTATTTTTCATCTAATTAATTTTAATTGGAGGCTAATTACATTGCAATATTGTAGTACTTTTTGCCATACATTGACATGAATCAGGCATGGGTGTACATATGTTCCCCATACTCTACCCCCCTCCCACCTCCCTCCCAACCCCAACCCTCAGGGTCATCCCAGTGCACTAGCCCTGAGCACACTGTCTCAGGCATCAAACCTGGACAGGCAATCTATTTCATACATGATAATAGAAATGTTTCAATGCCATTCTCCCAAATCATCCCACCCGTGCCCTCTCCCACAGAGTCCAAAAGACTGTTCTATACATCTGTGTCTCTTTTGCTGTCTCATATACAGGGTTATCGTTATCATCTTTCTAAATTCCATATATATGCATTGGTATACTGTATTGGTGTTTTTCTTTCTGGCTTACTTCACTCTGTATAATAGGCTCCAGTTTCATCCACCTCATTAGAATGTACTCAAATGCATTGTTTTTATTGGCTGAGTAATATTCCATTGTGCATATGTACCACGGCTTTCTTATCTATTCATTTGCCAGTGGACATCTAGGTTGCTTCCATGTCCTGGCTATTGTAAAGATTGCTGCAATGAACATTAGGGTACACGAGTCTCTTTCAATTCTTGTTTCCTCGGTGTGTATGCCCAGCAGTGGGATTGCTGGGTTGTATGGCAGTTCTATTTCCAGTTTTTAAGGAATCTCCACACTGTTATCCATAGTGGATGTACTAATTTGCATTCCCACCAACAGTGTAAGAGGTTCCCTTTTCTCTGCACCATCTCCACCATTTATTGTTTGTAGACTTTTTGATAGCAGCCATTCAGACCGGCATAAGATGGTACCTCATTGTGGTTTTGATTTGCATTTCTCTGATAATGAGTGATGTTGAGCTTCTTTTCATGTGTTTGTTAGCCATCTGTATGTCTTCTTGATATGTATGTTTAGTTCTTTGGCCCATTTTTTGATTGGGTCATTTATTTTTCTGGACTTGAGCTGCAGGAGGTGCTTCTATATTTTTGAGATTAATTCTTTGTCAGCTGCTTCCTTTGCTATTATTTTCTCCCATTCTGAAGGCTGTCTTTCCACCTTACTAACAGTTTCCTTAGTTGTGCAAAAACTTAAGTTTAATTAGGTCCCATTTCTTTATTTTTGCTTTTGTTTCCATTACTCTGGGAGGTGACTCATAGAGGATCCTGCTGTGATTTATCTCAGAGAGTGTTTTACCTAAGCTTTCCTCTAGGAGTTTTATACGTTCTGGTCTTACACTTAGATCTTTAATCCATTTTGAATTTGTTTTTGTGTATGTTGCTAGAAAGTGTTCTAGTTTCATTCTTTTAGAAGTCGTTGACCAGTTTTCCCAGCACCACTTTTTAAAGAGATTGTCTTTTCTCCATTGTATATTCTTGCCTCCTTTGTCGAAGATAAGGTGTCCATAGGTGCATGGATTTATCTCTGGGCTTTCTATTTTGTTCCATTGATCAATATTTGGGTCTTTGTGCCAATACCATACTGTCTTGATGACTGTAGCTTTGTAGTATAGGCTGAAGTCAGGCAGGCTGATTCCTCCAGTTCCATTCTTCTTTCTCAAGATTGCTTTGGCTATTCAAGGATTTTTGTATTTCCATACAAATTGTGAAATTATCTGTTCTAGTTCTGTGAAAAATATGGTTGGTAGCTTGTGAAGTGACTTAGCAGCAGCAGCAGCTTGATAGGGATTGCATTGAATGTATAGATTGCTTTAGGTAGTATACTAATTTTCACTATATTGATTCTTCTGATCCATGAACATGGTACATTTCTCCATCTATTTGTGCAATCTTTGGTTTACAGTGTTTTACAGTTTTCTATATATAGGTCTTTTGTTTCTTTAGGTAGATTTATTCCTAAGTATTTTATTCTTTTCATTACAATGGTGAATGGAATTGTTTCCTTAATTTCTCTTTCTGTTTTCTCATTGTTAGTGTATATATAGGAATGCAAGAAATTTCTGTGTGTTAATCTTATATCCTGCAACTTTACTATATTCATTGATTCAGTTCAGTTCAGTTCAGTCGCTCAGTCGTGTCCGACTCTCTGCGACCCCATGAATCACAGCATGCCAGGACTCCCTGTCCATCACCAACTCCCGGAGTTCACTCAAACTCATGTCCACAGAGTCGGTGATGCCATCCAGCCATCTCATCCTCTGTCGTCCCCTTCTCCTCCCGCCCCCAACCTTTCCCAGCATCAGTCTTTTCCAGTGAGTCAACTCGTCGCATGAGGTGGCCAAAGTATTGCAGTTTCAGCTTTAGCATCAGTCCTTCCAATGAACACCCAGGATTGATCTCCTTTAGAATGGACTGGTTGGGTCTCCTTGCAGTCCAAGGGACTCTCAAGAGTCTTCTCCAGCACCACAATTCAAAAGCATCAATTCTTCGGCGATCAGCTTTCTTCACAGTCCAACTGTCACATCCATACATGACCACTGGAAAAACCATAGCCTTGACTAGACGGACCTTGGTTGGCAAAGTAATGTCTCTGCTTTTTAATATACTATCTAGGTTGGTCATATCTTTCCTTCCAAGGAGTAAGCGTCTTTTAATTTCGTGGCTGCAATCAGCATCTGCAGTGATTTTGGAACCCCCCCAAAATAAAGTCTGACACTGTTTCCACTGTTTTTCCATCTATGAATTAGCACTAGTTATTTTCTGGTGGAGTCTTTAGGGTTTTCTATGTAGAGGATCATGTCATCTGCAAACAATGAGAGTTATGTCTTGTTTTCCAATCTGTATTCATTTTATTTCTTTTTTTTCTCTGAGTGCTGTGGTCAAAACTTCCAAAACTATGTTGAATATTAGTGGTGAGAGTGGGCATCCTTGTCTTGTTCCTGACTTTAGCGGAAATGCTTTCAATTTTTCACCATTGAGGATAATGTTTGCTGTGGGTTTATCATATATGGTTATTATTATGTTGAGGTATGTTCTTTCTATTCCTGCTTTATGGAGGGTTTTTTTCTTTTATCATAAATGGATGTTGAATTTTGTCAAAGGCTTTCTCTGCATCTATTGAGATAATCATATGGTTTTTATCTTTCAATTTGTTCATGTCATGTATCACATTGATTGATTTACGAATATTGAAGAATCCTTGCATCCTTGAGGTAAAGCCCAGTTGGTCATAATGTATGATCTTTTTAATAGGTTGTTGGATTCTGTTTGCTAATATTTTGTTAAGGATTTTTAAATCTATGTTCATCAATGATGTTGGCCTGTAATTTCTATTTTGCTTTGTTTTGTGGCATCTTTGTCTGGTTTTGGTATTAGGGTGATAGTGGCCTCATAGAATGAGTTTGGAAGTTCACCTTCCTTTGCAATTTTCTGGAAGAGTTTGAGTAGGATAGGTGTTAGCTCTTCTCCAAATTTTTGGTAGAATCCAGCTGTGAAGTCATCTGGTCCTGGGCTTTTGTTTGTTGGAACGTCTCTGATTACAGTTTTGATTTCTGTGCTTGTGATGGGTGTGTTCAGATTTTCTATTTCTTCCTGGTTCAGTTTTGGAAAGTTGTACATTTCTAAGAATTTGTCCATTCCTTCCAAGTTGTCCATTTTATTGGCATATATTTGCTGATGCTAGTCTCTTATGATCTTTTGTATTTATGTGTTGCCTGTTCTGATTTCTCTATTTTCATTTCTAATTCTGTTGATTTGATTCTTCTCCCTTTTCTTCTTGATGAGTCTAGCTAATGGTTTGTCTATTTTATTTATCTTCTGAAAGAATCAGCTTTTAGCTTTGTTGATTTTTGCTATGATCATGTTTGTTTCTTTTGCATTTATTTCTGCCCTAATTTTTATGATTTCTTTCCCTCTACTCACCCTGGGGTGCTTAATTTTTTCTTTTTCTAATTGCTTTAGTTGTAGAGTTAGGTTATTTATATGATTTTCCTCTTATTTCTTGAGGTAAACTTGTATTGCTATGAACCTTCCCCTTAGCACTGCTTTTACTGAATCCCATAGATTTTGGGTTGTTGAGTTTTCATTTTCATTCGTTTCTATGCATATTTTGATTTCTTTTTTTATTTCTTCTGTGATTCATTGGTTATTCAGAAGCATGATGTTTAGCCTTCATATGCTTGTATTTTTAATGTTTTTTTTTTTTGTAGTTGATATCTAATCTTACCACATTGTGGTCAGAAAATATTCTTGAAATGATTTTAATTTTTTTGAATTTATCAAGGCTAGTTTTACGGTCCAGGATGTGATCTATCCTAGAGAAGGTTCTATGTACACTTGAGAAAAAGGTGAAATTCATTGTTTTGGGGTGACATGTCCTATAGATATCAATTAGGTCTAACTGGTCTATAGTAAAGTTTGTGTTTCCTTGCTAATTTCTTGTTTACTTGATCTATCCATAGGTGTAAGCGGGGTATTAAAGTCTCCCACTATTATTGTGTTATTGTTATTTTCCCCTTTCATACTTGTTATTTTTTGCCTAACATATTGTGGTGCTCCTATGTTGGGTGCATATATATTTATAATTGTTATATCTTCTTCTTGGATTGATCCTTTGATCATTATGTGGTGTCCTTCTTTGTCTCTTTTCATGGCCTTTATTTCAAAGTCCATTTTATCTGATATGAGTATTGCTACTCCTGCTTTCTTTTGGTCTCTATTTGCATGGAATATCTTTTTCCAGCCCTTCACTTTCAGTCTGTATGTGTCCCTTATTTCAAGGTTGGTCTTTTGTAGACAACATATATAGGGTTCTTGCTTTTGTATACATTCAGCCAGCCTTTGTCTTTTGGTTGGGGCATTCAACCCATTTACATTTAAGGTAATTATTGATAAGTATGACCCCTTTGCTGTTTACTTTATTGTTTTGGGTTTGAGTTTATACACCTTTGCTGTGTTTCCTGTCTAGAGAAGATCCTTTAGCGTTTGTTGGAGAGCTGATTTGTTGGTGCTGAATTCTCTCAGCTTTTGCTTGTCTGTAAAGCTTTTTACTTCTCCTTCACATTTGAATGAGATCCTTGCTGGGTACAGTAATCTGGGTTGTAGGTTTTTCTCTTTCATCACTTTAAGTATGCCCTGCCATTCCCTCCTGTCCTGAAGAGTTTCTATAGAAAGATCAGCTGTTATCCTCATGGGAATCCCCTTGTGTGTTATTGTTTTTCCCTTGCTGCTTTTAATATTTGTTCTTTGTGTTTGATCTTTGTTAATTTGATTAATATTTGTCTTGGGGTGTTTTGCCTTGAGTTTATCCTGTTTGGGACTCTCTGGGTTTCTTGGATGTGAGTGGCTATTTCCTTCCCCATTTTAGCGAAGTTTTCGACTATTATCTCCTCAAGTATTTTCTCATGGCCTTTCTTTTTGTCTTCTTTTTCTGGGACTCCTATGATTTGAATGTTGGGGTTGGGGCGTTTAACATCGTCCCAGTGGTCTCTGAGGTTGTCCTCATTTCTTTTAATTATTTTCTCCTTTCTGCTTCATTTATTTCCATCATTCTATCTCCACTCTCACTTATCCTATCTTCTGCCTCAGTTATTCTACTGTTGGTTCCCTCCAGAGTGCTTTTGATCTCAGTTATTGCATTATTCATTATTGATTGACTCTTTTCATTTCTTCTAGGTCCTTGTTAAAAATTTCTTGCATCTTCTCAGTCCTTGTCTACAGACTGTTTATCTGTGTCTCCATTTTGTTTTCAAGATTTGGGATCATTTTTACTATCATTTTTCTGAATTCTTTTTCAGGTAGACTGCCTATATCCTCTTTGGTTTGGTTTGGTGGGCATTTATCATGTTTCTTTACCTGCTGAATATTTCTCTGCCTTTTCATCTTGTTTAGATTGCTGTGTTTGGAGTGTCCTTTCTGGATGCTGGAAATTTGTGTTTCCTCTTTATTGTGGAGGTTCCTCCCTATGGATGGGGCTGGATGAGTGGTTTCTCAAGGTTTCCTGGTTAGGGAAGCTTGCATCGGTGTTCTGGTGGGTGGAGCTTTATCTCTTCTCTCTGGAATGCAATAAAGTGTCCAATAGTGAGTTTTGAGGTGTCTACGGGTTTGGTGTGACTTTTGGCCGCCTGTATTTTAACGTTCAGGGCTATGTTGCTGCATTGTTGGAGATTTAGCTTGGTATGTCTTGCTCTGAAACTTGTTGGCTCTTGGGTGGAGCTTGGTTTCAGTGTAGATATGAAGATTTCTGGATGAGCTCTTGTCGATTAATGTTCCCTGGAGTCAGGAGTTTTCTGGTGTTCTCAAGTTTTGAATTTAAGCCTCCTGTCTCTGGCTTTCAGTCTTATTCTTACAGTAGCCTCAAGATTTTTCCATCCTTACAGCACCGATGATAAAACATATAGGTTAATGCTAAAAAAGATTCTCCACAGTGAGGGACACCCAGAGAAGTTCACAGAATTACATGCAGAAGAGAAGAGGGAGGAGGGAGATAGAGGTGACCAGGAAGAGAAGAGGGGAAATCAAAAGGGGAGAGAGAAATCTAGCAAGTAATCAGTTCCCTAAGTTTTCTCCACAGCCCAGAACACCCAAAGAGATTCACAGAGTTAGGTAGAGAAGAAAAGGGGAAGGGAGGAGATAGAGGTCACCTGGGGGACAAAAAGAGAGTCAAAAGCAGAGAGAGCAATCAAGCCAGTAATCACACTCCTAAGTAAAAATGTGTACTGAAGACTGGATTCTTAATGGTATAAAATTGATAACAAATACCAAAAATCAAAGGTTAAAAATCTAGTGTAGTTTTCCGTTCCGTTCCATTCCATTCCGTCGCTCAGTCGTGTCCGACTCTTAGCGACCCCGTGGACTGTAGCCTAACCAGGCTTCTCCGTCCGTGGGATTCTCCAGGTATACTGGAGTGGGTTACCGTTTCCTTCTCCAAGTGTAGTTTTAGACTCTCAAAAATGCAATATAAAAAAAAAAATCACAAAAATTATAATATATATATATATATGAAATTTGCTTTAAAAATAGGGTCTTTTTTTAAGGTAATAGTAGATTATAAAAATGAAAATTAAAGGAGTAATAAAGAACTTAAAAATAAAAAAAATTAAAAATTTAAAAATGATAATAGCAAAATATATCTAGGAATTTCTCTGGAGCTGTTGAGGGCAGTGTGGGGTCAATTCAGTTTCAGATAGTTCCTTGTTCCAGTTTATACTTCTTCTCAAGGTCTATAGGCCCCTTCCAATGTAGTCAATGCTAACTCCAGGGTTTTAGTCTGTTGTACCTGTCACTTCCAAAGTGGTTCCCTCTTCTTTAGTTATTTTGGCTTCCTCTGTTTGCAAGTCTCTTCAGAGTCTAACTTCTGCCCTAACACATGGGGCAAAGGTGCTCTCTTATTTAGGCTCACTTGTTCAGTTGTGCTGTGGGGAGGGAGGAACACTGCAAACAAGTATCACTGGCTTGTATGGGGAATGTTCACAGTGTTTTAGCTGCCTGACTCTCTGCTTCCAATGGGGGATAGGCCAGTCCACAGCCAGCTAGCTCTCCTATTCACTCAGTCCTTTGTTCTGTGAGCAGGCCTGGCAGTGCCTTAGGTTAGAGCTTTTCACAGGAAAGTTTTTTTTTCTCTCTCTCTGTTTTTTATTTTTTCTCTCTCTCTTTGACTATCCCACAGTTTGGGTTGCTATCTCATGTTTGCTCCTCAGATCGTCCTCAGGGCATTCAGGCTTGGTCCTTACCCTAAGCATGCAGCCCACGCCTCCTTGTTCAGCCCCCACCCACTGCTGGCGGATGTGAGCATCTGGGTTACTTCTCCACTGGGAGTTGCGGTTAGGCGTATAATCTGTGGGTTTTTTATTTTTTTCCTCCCAGTTATGTGTGTCTGGGCCACACTGGTCTTGGCCCCCGCTCATGGCGTGTGTGCTTTTCCGGCCTACACTGCTCAGGCTCCAGGTTACTCTGCAGTGGAACTGTCTAAAGTGAGCCCTGGGTTGTGTGCATTTCCCAGGTCTAAGCCACTCAGGCACAGGTTCTTGGGTACTCCACAAAGGCACAGACTCAGTTGGACTTGCGTTTGGTGCCCTTCCCAGGTCCGAGCAGCTCAGGCGACCAGGTGCTTGGTGAATACACTCTCTCAGGGGTGTGGTGCGTCTTATCACCTCCTGGGTCCCAGCCACTCGGTTTCCTGTGTGAACAGAGAGAGCACTATTTCAGGTGTGGCGTGTGTCTCCTCTGAGGAGCTGATCTCTTACTGTGACCCTCATGATGGATGTCAACTGTCCAGGATCCCAGGAAGACTTTGTTAGCAACTGGGAACCTACTCACAGTTTGGTGGAGGATGCAGTCTCTGGGGCCAAGATTGCCTCTAGCCTTCTGGCTCTGGCTGTCGCCCGCCTGCCTCTCTGCCTCTGGTGGGGGGAGGGGCCAGTCCACAGCTGGCTAGCTTTTGTCTGCTATTTGCTCAGTGCTTTGTTCTGTGAGCGAGCCAGGCTGTGCCTCAGGTTAGAACTTTACTCGGGAAAGTTCTCACTCTCTCTCTCTCTCTTTTTTCTCTCTCTGACTATCCCACAGTTTGGGTTTCTATCTCACGTTAGCTGCCTCAGATTGTCCTCAGGGCATTCAGATCCCGTTCTTACCCTAAGCATGCAGCGCACACCTCCCTGTTCAGTCCCTGCCCACTGCTAGTGGATGCTGAGCGTCTGGGCTACTTCTCCGCTGGGAGGTGCAGTTAGGCGTGTAATCTGTGGGGTTTTTTTTTTCCTCCCGATTATGTTGCCCTGTGAGTTTCCAAAACTCCCCACAGACCCGCTGGTGAGATGGTTTCCTGGTGTTTGGAAACTTCTCCTTCATGATTCCCTCCCCGGGATAGGTCTCCATCCCTAACTCTTTTGTCTCTCTTTTTATCTTTTATATTTTGTCCTACCGCCTTTCAAAAAGAATGGGCTGCCTTTCTGGGTGCCTGGTGTCCTCTGCCAGCGTTCAGAAGTTGTTTTGTGGAATTTGCTCAGCGTTCAAATGGTCTTTTGATGAATTTGTGGAGGAGAAAGTGGTCTCCCCATCCTATTCCTCCGCCATCTTAGGACAGCCCCCATGATACCACTTTTGATCATTTTCTAGGTGCCAAATAACAGGAAAGTTGAAGGACACACTAGTTGTCTTTGCTGGAAAAGCACATTCATTCCTTCCAAGTGACTCACAGAGGCATTCCACTCAATATCAATTGAGCTCAAAGGGCACACATGAGCTTCTATTGAACTCATTTCTACTGAATGAAAAAAAACCTTTGTATTCAGAGACACTTCTGAATGCCTTTATTTCAACCTGATCTAGCCTTATTTACTTGTTCTAGGCCCAGCTGACTTTAAAATGTGTTGTAGTGAGAAGAGCCTGAGCTCAGATCTCAGCTTTAAATAATTGCAATTGTGTGACTTGATTATTTATCCTTTAATTTGTCTATTTCCTACTTTTCCCATCTTTAAAATGGGAAAATGCTCATACTCATTTCACAGGATTATTATGACGATTAAATAATATGTAATATGTGAAACATATAGAGCTCAGTACTTATAGATGGTGTATATACACATATACAGACTAAGATCTGTCTTAATTCTTGCTTATCTTTGTAACCATGACAATAACTTTATCTACCATTAGCTATCTAAAGAGTGATACAGACATATAAAGAAGGATCTCATTTTCCTGCTTATTTACTGACTTTATGATTACCATGAATCTATATTATGTAAGCACAAGCACTGGTTGAGGATACTCATAGATGTGCTCCATTTTGTTGTTGTTCAGTCGCTCAGTCATGTCTGACTCTTTGCAACCTCATGGACTGCAGCACACCAGGTTTCCCTGTCCTTCACCATCTCCCGGAGCTGGCTCCAACTCATGTCCATTGAGTCAGTGAAACCATCCAATCATCTTGTTCTCTGTTGCCCCCTTTTCCTCCTGCCTTCAATCTTTCCCAGCATCAGGGTCATTTCCAATGAGTCAGTTCTTTGCATCAGGCTGCCAAAGTATTGGAGCTTCAGCTTCAGCATCAGTCCTTATAATGAGTATTCAGGACTGATTTCCTTTAGGATCGACTGATTTGATTTCCTTGCAGTCCAAGGGACTCTTGTCAGGAATCTTCTCCAATGCCACAGCTCAAAAGCATCAATTCTTCAGCATTTACTTAGTCAGCTTTTTATTGTGCTACTGACATAGGTGACACTCCAGCCACAGCTGCTTTGGAGACATCTGTGACTGTCCCAAAGGGGGCTGAGCATGAGTGCACTGCTAGACCATCACAGACAAACTGCAGAAAAGGCATACACATGCTCAAATTATTAATAAATGACCATTAGCAGGATTTGTTGACCATTTGAGTCCCTGTCAGTTCTTAGAAGTTCAGTCATGTTAAACACATTGGACAGATTAGCATTTAACATTGCTCAATAACACTTCCTTCTTTTTTTCCATAACTTGATAGTTCACCTTACTGCCTAGGTAGCAAGATAATTTTCACAAATTATGTTACAATTGCATGCTGTTTGTACATGATCAGGATATGTTTGTTCATATGTCAGAATTTTATCATGGTTAAAGAAGTTTCATCAAGTAAAATTAGGCGAGTCAGAACTTTTAAAGGTTAGAAGCTACACAGTTAATTCAGGTCATCAAATCATGTACAGAAGTCATGGAAGTAATATATTGCTATATTAAAATGTTCATTCACATCTTTTTTTCCGATTCAAGTGGTTTGTATACCATTTTTTTCTTTTTCATCAACTTTAATGTATCTTTGTACAGTAGCAATATTACAGCTCATGAAGTTTATTTGAGGCATAATTACTGTTGATTGAAATTTTTAGAACAATGATTTTTTCCCATAAAATGTTAATTTTTTCTATTATATAATTATACATTTTGATTTCAGAATTTTAATGAATATTTGAAGGAGAGATGTGACTAGGAAGTTCATTAGCTATGTGATTTTCAAGGCCTGTTCTGAGGAGGCAGAGATTGACTATACATTTGAAAGAACACTAGTCTTAGAGAAAGGGCATGTGGGTCTTATCACCTGGAGTCTATTTTTCCTAGGCTCCCTCCACTAAATCTTTCTAGCCTTCCATTTTCTCATCTGACAAATGGAGAAAATAATGCTTCTCTTATATTTCTCATGGACTTGGGTTTTCAGAGACAGTTACAATTTCAAATATTCTAACACTTTGACAGGACATTTGTCTTAATTTCTGGCTCACAAAGCCCAGTTACATCAAGTATTGTTGCATAACTAAGGTCATAGAGAACTAGAAGTTACAATTCAACCTGACTTTTATATCTCTCATTTTATGTGCAATTATTTTACTCTTTGTCTTTATGGCTTTTAGGCTCAAGATAAAAGCTCCCAAAGCATGAGAGTTAAAAAAGCAGTCATTCACATCTCCTAGTAACCTTCATTTTGTCATTCCTTTTGAAGTTTTCCTGAGAAATATGACAGTATTCAACTCTCACAGAGACTGAAAGGATGGTTGAGGGAATCAGAGTCTTACAGATAGATTTTTGAGTTGGAAAGATCAATCCTTTGCTTTCAGGTGAGAGAAAAGAAGTCCTGACAGAGTTCATTTATAACTCTCCATCCTGTGTCCTTTGTGGAGGAAGAAGAACCAGTAGAAGAAAATTATTAGAGAATTATTGAGAAAAAAGTATTAGAAAAAATTTGAGAAAAATTACAATAATTATTATAGATTTATAATATTAGAGAATAATTAGAAAAATTATTAGAAAAATTTTGTGAAAAATTATTGAGAAAAAATTAGAGAATTATTGACAGAAATTGCCAAGAGTTAGGAAAAGTAGCCAGCTGGTAGTATTAGGGTTTGCACCAGTACAAGAGAAAAACAAAAGTCATATCTCCTATGGATGTACAGAATCCGGAAGCAGGGAACAAACAATGAAACTGGGGATTGCATGACATATTAAGGGTAACAAAGTGAAGGCCTGTTTGGAGAGCAATTATGCAACTACAACCTACTAATTTAAGAAAGAAAAATCCCATTGAAATATATAATGCATCAGGCTTTGGGACTTCCGTCGTGGTCCAGTGGTTAAGACTTCATCTTCCAATGCAGGGGATGTGGGTTTGATGCCTGGTTGTGGAGCTAAGATCCCACATGCCTTGCAGCCAAAAAACGAAAGCATGAAACAGAAACAATATGGTAAGAAATTCAATACAAACTTTAAAAAATGATCCATATCAAAAAAATCTTAAAAGATAATATAGTTCAACAGGCTTTAATCCCTAGAAATGCATTTCTGAAACAACCTGATATCAAGACAATGCTTATCCCAACAAAACTTCCAAAGTTTCAATGGCTGAAAAACTTTGTAGGTTTCTATAGTTGCAGTATAACAGTGGCTGTGTTAGAATGAGGTGATGCAGGATAATTAAAAGTAGGAGATGAGTAGAGTCAAGTTGGGGCTGAAAGAAATATATTGAGTCATTGAGGACTACTCTTAAAAAATTAAGACTATAAACACAAGGAAACTACACTGGTGATGTACAGAGGTAAATAGAAATTTCTCACCTGCACAAATGTGTCCTTCTGATTAGGAAAAGTTCTTTGTGGTGATAATGTTACCAAATGGTATTTTTACAAACCCCAGGATACCTAGGGCAATGAGGATGTGGTAGTTTACTTGATTATGGTTTTCTTTTATTTCTTATCATTTATTTATTCAGTATGCATATTACATTTACTGAATCATATATTTTATATAATATAAAAATAGAGATTAATATGACACAGTCACTTCCCATTGAACTTTTCAGCCATATACACGTAAAAAGTCACAATTCGTTTATAAGGCATTTTAATCTTTGCAAATAGACAAAGAAGAAACCAATATGACTAAGTTAAAAATAATCAGGGAGTTGTCTTTGACACTTTTATCAAATAGTTATTTGAAATAGTTTTATCAAATAGTTATTATGAAAATTCTGTATTTCAAAAAGTCATATTACTTTCCCTATCTCTGTGGAAGATGGAGTGCTTCATATGATTTTCATAAAAATCCAAAGTTTATTCTGGCTGTTTTGTTGCATGAATCTCTTGGATACAAATACTTTGCTCTTGTGATAATGATTGTTTACCTAGCTGTAAGCAAAAAGATCTGCTTGAATGTTTTTTCATTGATTTTGTTTTTCTACACACCTTCAATTTGTAGTGAGAAGTGAATCATAATGCTTATGCTGTACCAAAACGGACAACATTGGCAATCTGATTTATATACCCTAGACTATTTCTACTGACAAAGCAAATAGAACAATAGAATAAAAATGCTAGTTCATACCTATTCCAAAAATGGATGAATCTCTAACCATTTTAAGATGATTCAATGAAAATTTCCTGCAATTCCCTTTTGTTACATCATCAGTTACATAAAGTAAAACATGCAAAGCTTAATTTTTTTTTTTTGTATTGCAACAGTATGTGTTTAAATAAATGGGATAAAGGAGAGTGCTAACAGGCAGCATTTCCCTATTTGTTGAAGATGATTGTGGAGTTTCCAGCTGTAAAGAGATTCAACCATCCCCCTGAACAAACTGGCATGGATTTACTTTTTGCTTATCAGTTAGTTTCAAAAGATCACGCTAAAACAACAGCAGCTCAATAAGATTCTTTTGCTAAACCACTATGGCAGAGTCATCATAATCGTATTTATCTAGTGTAGAATAAAGAACACCAACATCAAACCACAAAGCAAAAGACATAATCAGGAGTTGGACTAAAGTACCAGGTTACTGAAAAGAGAAGCTAGAAATCAAGGTATAGTAACCAGGAAGTAAGGATATTAGATACACATTCAAAAACTGAAGTTAAGACAGGTAAGAATCCTAAGCCGGGAGGAAAAAAGAATTAGAGAAACAGATTGTCAACATAGAAAATGGGGTCTGTAAAGGTGCCAGTAATGGTGGTTTTGATAGAAGCAGCATTATTTCCTCTTTTAAAAAAATATTTAATTTTAATTGAAGGATAATTGCTTTACAACATTGTGTTGGTTTCTGCCATACATCAACATGAAACAGCCATAGGCATACATATATCCCCTCCCTCTTGAACCTCCCTCCCACCTCCCACCTCATTCTATCCTAAAGAGAGTAGCATTGGAACATATACATTACCATACGTAAAATAGATAGCCAGTGGGAATCTTCTGTGTGACGCAGAAAACTCAAACCTGGTGCTCTATTCTCTATCTTGACCTTGCATTTCAGGTTAAGCTAAGCATACTCTTGTATACTTAACTAGCCATCTCCTCTGCAGAATTCAGGCAGAGGCCAAAGTGGCAAAACCTATTTCGTTGATCACAGAAAGTTTACCAGTTTACCGAACTGGTAAACTTACTCATGTGACACATACACATTTGCTATCACCTAATTTGGTGAAATATGAAGTTTAGTATGATTTGGCACTGGTGTCTAGGCATAACATAACCGAGGTTATTTCTATGCTATGTTAAACAAAATATAGAATAATTAAGTGAATTAATCTCTACTACTACTACTACTACTAAGTCACTTCAGTCGTGTCCGACTCTGTGTGACCCCATAGACGGAAGCCCACCAGGCTCCCCTGTCCCTGGGATTATCCAGGCAAGAACACTGGAGTGGGTTGCCATTTCCTTCTCCAATGTGTGAAAGTGAAAAGTGAAAGTGAAGTCGCTCAGTCGTGTCCGACCCTTAGCGACCCCACGGACTGCAGCCTACCAGGCTCCTCCATCCATGAGATTTTCCAGGCAAGAGTACTGGAGTGGCTTGCCATTGCCTTCTCCGAATTAATCTCTGGGAGTCTTTTTTTTTCTAATTAATTAATTTATTTATTTATTTTTTGGCTGTGCTGGATCTTTGCTGTGCGGTCTTTTCTCAGTGTGGGCTTCTCAGTGAGCGGGGGCTACTTTCTAGTTGTGGTGCATGGGCTTCTAATTGCGGTCGCTTCTCTCGTCGCTGAGCGGTCTAGGGTGCACTGGCTTCATTAGTAGCAGAGCAAGGGTTCAGTAGTTGTGGCTGATGAGCTCTAGAGCACAGGCTCAGTATTTGTGGTGCAGGGGCTTAGTTGCCCTGTGGCATGAGGAATCTTCCCAGACCAGGGGTGGAACCTGTGTCCCCTGCATTGACAGGAGGATACTTAACCACTAGACCACCAGGGAAGTCCTCTGGGA
This sequence comes from Moschus berezovskii, assembly GCF_049115385.1. NCBI lineage: Eukaryota > Metazoa > Chordata > Mammalia > Artiodactyla > Moschidae > Moschus > Moschus berezovskii. The sequence continues at coordinate 103,657,661 of NC_142488.1, forward strand.
GTCCTTCTAACTATCCATATTTTTGGTATTATGTAATCTATGTACCAAAATTGTATCCTGAGGGCTATAATCTGGTAAATCAAATAGAATTTACCATATAAAAGTACTGAGAATTGAAAATGTTTCTATCAGCAATCAGAAAGGTGATACTTAGACCCTCTCTAAGTGGATATCCAGTACTCTTGCTTAGAAAATCCCATGGACGGAGGAGCCTGGTAGGCTGTAGTCCATGGGGTCGCTACAAGTCAGACATGACTGAGCAACTTCACTTTCACTTTTCACTTTCACACATGGAGAAGGAAATGGCAACCCACTCCAGTGTTCTTGCCTGGAGAATCCCAGGGATGGGGGAGCCTGGTGGGCTGCCGTCTATGGGGTCGCACAGAGTCGGACACGACTGAAGTGACTTAGCAGCAGTAGCAGTAAGTGGATATCAGAAATGTTAAAAAGGAAAATTCAGTCAATTAGTGTATTAAAGATTCACACCCAAAGGAAACATGTTGACACTTGAACCCTAAAGATTCATAATCTTTGTATTAAATATTGACTTTTGTCTTTAAAATGGAATTTTAGAAAATTAACTTCTAAAGCAAAATTCAGATATTCAGGGACCTAGTCTTGCTAAAGTTTTTAAATAAATATTTTTTTCTTTGTATCACAATAATGCAGTATATACAGAAATAACTGATGATGTGTTTTCCTTATATTGAGGATTAAACCAATATTTTACTAAAATAATTTTTGAGGTTAATGGATACATAAGGAGTCTTGTCTGGTAAAAGCTGCGAAAAAGGTAGATGAGTTTTGAATGGCTTAATGTTACCTTAATCTGTCATTTTTAGACTCTTAATCCTCTTATTGAGAGTCCCTTGGACTGCAAGGAGATCCAACCAGTCCATTCTAAAGGAGATCAATCCTGGGTGTTCATTGGAAGGACTGATGCTAAAGCTGAAACTCCAATACTTTGGCCACCTCAGTTGACTCACTGGAAAAGACTCTGATGCTGGGAGGGATTGGGGGCGGGAGGAGAAGGGGACGAGAATGAGATGGCTGGATGGCATCACTGACTCGATGGACATGAGTTTGAGTGAACTCCGGGAGTTGGTGATGGACAGGGAGGCCTGGCATGCTGTGATTCATGGGGTTGCAAAGAGTCAGACACGACTGAGCGACTGAACTGACTGAATCCTCTTATTTATTCATCTGAATTTTTTTTCTCTGATGGGCTGTTAAGTATACTATAAAAATAAAACTAAGCCAGTTGGTCTGTGTTCTGTTTTTAGGCTCCCTCATCTATTAGCATTGTGACTCTGGATAAGTCAACTAACTGTTCAGAGCTTCAGTTTAGTCATTTATTAAATGTGAATAATAATTAGAAGTGTCAATTTGTGTGTCAAATAGAGATGATAGTAATAATAATGGAAAGTTTTTTTTTTTTCAGATAATAAGTGGTAGTATTGTTGCTATTTTATTCTTAGGAATTTAAAGTGAAGATTTTCCTTATTTTAGTAGTATGTTATAATATGGCAAATATTGATTGAAAGAGAGAAATTAATTATTAGAGACTAGTATCATGTCAGTTTCTATACAATACACATAATTCCATAGACAAATAAATGTAATATTGCAAAGTATTTGCTGGACAACCTGAATACTAGATGAAAATACGACTTAAGCGGGTCTATAACTGGTTGAATGCTAAATCTAAAGAAAGCAAATTAAAGAATTGGTACTATTAACTTAGAGAAAGAGATTTTTTAATTTATTTTTTTGAACTTTTTATTTTATATGAAAGTATTATAGCCAATTCACAATGTTGTGATAGTTTCAGGTGAACAGCAAAGTGATTCAGCCATACATATATATGTATCCATTCTTCCCCAAACTCCCTCCCACACAGTCTGCCACATAACACTGAGCAAAGTTCCATGTGCTATACAGTAGGTCCTTTTTGGTTATCCATTTTAAATATAGCACTGTGTACATATCCATTCCAAACTCCCTAACTATTCCTTTCCCCCATCCTACCCCCAAGAGGTTTCTTTTAAGATGACTCTATTATTGGTTCTCTCCTATGAAGTTTTTTATCAGTGACTTGCAGGGGGATATTCATGACATGATAATAAAATATGTGGAGGTATAACTCAGATTCAGAGTCTCAAGAGGTCATGAGAGTTTGGAATGATTGGCTGAAACTATAAAAATGAAATTTGGAAAAGATCTTTAATTTGTTTCTCAGTCATAAGTGTTCAAGTATAGGATAAATATGACATAGCTAAAGAATAGCAGGCATGAAAAGTTCTGGGTGTTTGAACTGACTATTATGAAAGTGAAAGTCACTCAGTTGTATCTGACTCTATGTGACAGTTCATGAAATTCTCCAGGCCAGAATACTGGAGTGGGTAGCCTTTCCCTTCTCAGGAGATCTTCCCAACCCAGGGGATCAAACCCAGGTCTCCCACATTGCAGGTGGATTCTTTACCAGCTGAGCCACAAGGGAAGCCCAAGAATACTAGAGTGGGTAGCCTATCCCTTCTCCAGGGGATCTTCCCAACCCAGGAATCAAACCGGGATCTCCTGCCTTACAGGCAAATTCTTTAGCAACTGAGTTATCAGGGAAGCCCTGAACTGACTATAGATACTGAGTACTGAGGCAGGTTAGGAAAGCTAATATGAAGAACCAAAGAACATCAGAGTTGCTTTAAGCCCAGGAATACTCAGGGGAATGGTATAAATGTAGGGTTTCATTTCCACTAGATAATATTACAAATGGATGAAGACTAACTCTGCTTCTTTCTGCTGTCTCTTCTCTCTCCCTGTATTTCCACATGGGGAATGACAGAGAAACTAGCATAAGAGTCAGGAGAAGTTTGAGGGAATCACACCCAGGCTTAATAAAAATCAGAAAATATGGTCATTTTTATTATGTGAGCAGTATGTAACATGTTAATAAAGATTGTGTTCTTTGCTTTGAACATTAAATCTCATCAGATTATGTGATTTTATTATGTAAGCAATTGATGTCTGCTAAAAAAAAAGCAAGTATTAAATTTAGGCAATTCTGGGGGAAAAGATTCTATTGCATTCTCATCATCCTAAAACAGTCATTAGTTATTGTTGATTTTACCTTGTCTTCTGTATTAGTTAGGATTCTACCGAGAAAACAGCAATAAAATGGGGTTTATTTTAAATGATTGGCCTGTGCAGTTGTAGAAGTACTAATTCAATATCTGCAGGGGAGGTTGGCAGGCTGGAGACTCTGGGAAAAGTTGTAATCTGAATCCAAAAGTAGTCTGCAGGCAGAATTCCTTTTTGAGATGAATTACAATTAAGATGAATGCTAAGAACTATACAGTGCTTTGGCATCATATGACACAAGCACACTTAGTCAGAATGCTTCAAAAATGACATTTGAACTATGATGGATGATTACAAGTTAACGAAGTAAAAGGAGACCAAACATGTGTTACCACCTGTATTGGGGGAGAGTGTGGTGAATATGAAAGACTGACATAGGTCAATGTAGTTAAGAAAGAAAGAATAATGAAGAACATGATTCAGATAAGAATACAGATTAGGGATGAGTCGTGGGATATCTTGATAAGTACTTTAAGGAATTATGCCTTTAACCTAAGTGTTAAAGGAAAACATTAAAAGTTTTTAAGCAAGGGAAATACATCATTAGGTTTTCTTTCAAATACCCTATTCTGAGAATGTAGAATAGGCTAGAGGGAGAACAGAACAGATGAGTATTAAACCAATTAATTTATTATTGCTTTTTCAGGGAACAGAAAGAACTTAGGCAATGTATTATAGAGATATTTAAGTGGATTCAATGTGGGGTTGAAGGAAAGAGTGTTAGACTGAATGAGTAGTGATATCATTTGGGAGTATAAGGAACACATGAATAACACTAGCTTGGGGAGGCAAAAAGGGAATATGTTGTGAACTTGTTTTATTTTTGAGGTGCCATTGAGACAGCTAAAAAGATACAAACTAAACAGATTTACTGGCTTTGAGCACAGAGAAAAGATTTGTTCTAGAGTCAAAATTTTGAATAATAGTAATCTTTCCATCAGTTCAGTTCAGTTAAGTTCAGTCGCTCAGTCGTGTCTGACTCATAGTGACCCCATGAACCGCAGCATGCCAAGCCTCCCTGTCCATCACCAACTCCTGGAGTCCACCCAAACACATGTTCATTGTGTAGGCGATGACATCCAACCATCTCATCCTCTGTGGTCCCCTTCTCCTCCTGCCTTCAATCTTTCCCAGCATCAGGGTCTTTTCAAATGAGTCAGCTCTCTGAATCAGGTGGCCAAAGTATTGGAGTTTCAGCTTCAGCATCAGTCCTTCCAATGAAAACCCAGGACTTAACTCCTTTAGGATGGACAGGTTGGATCTCCTTGAAGTCCAAGGGACTCTCAAGAGTCTTCTCCAACACCACAGTTCAAAAGCATCAGTTCTTCGGTGCTCAGCTTTCTTTATAGTCCAACTCTCACATCCATAAATGACTACTGGAAAAACCATAGCCTTGACTATACGGACATTTGTTGGCAAAGCAATGTCTCTGCTTTTGAATATGCTGTCTAGGCTGGACATAACTTTCCTTCCAAAGAGTAAATTTCTTTTAATTTCATGGCTGCAATCAGCATCTGCAGTGATTTTGGAGTCCCCCAAAACAAAGTCTGACACTGTTTCCACTGTTTCCCCATCTATTTCCCATGAAGTGATGGGACCAGAATCCATGATCTTTGTTTTCTGAATGTTGAGCTTCAAGCCAACCTTTTCACTCTCCTCTTTCACTTTCATCAAGAGGCTTTTTAGTTCCTCTTCACTTTCTGCCATAAGGGTGGTGTCATCTGCATATCTGAGGTTATTGATATTTCTCCCGGCAATCTTGATTCCAGCTTGTACTTCTTCCAGCCCGGCGTTCCTCATGATGTACTCTGCATACAAGTTAAATAAGCAGGGTGACAATAAAGACGTACGCCTTTTCCTATTTGGAACCAGTCTGTTGTTCCATGTCCAGTTCTAACTGTTGCTTCCTGACCTGCATACAGGTTTCTCAAGAGGCAGGTCAGGTGGTCTGGTATTCCCATCTCTTTCAGAATTTTCCACAGTTTATTGTGACCCACACAGTCAAAGGCTTTGGCATAGTCAATAACACAGAAATAGATGTTTTCCTGGAACTCTCTTGCTTTATTGATGATACAATAGATGTTGTCAATTTGCTATCTTGTTCCTCTGTCTTTTCTAAAACCAGCTTGAACATGTGGAAGTTCACAGTTCACGAATTGCTGAAGCCTGGCTTGGAGAATTTCGAACATTACTTTACTAGAGTGTGAGATGAGTGCAATTGTGTGGTAGTTTGAGCATTCTTTGGCATTGCCTTTCCTTGGGATTGGAATGAAGACTGACCTTTTCCAGTCCTGTGGCCACTGCTGAGTTTTCCAAATTTTCTGACATATTGAGTGCAGTACTTTCACAGCATCATCTTTCAGGATTTGAAAGAGCTAAACTGGAATTCCACTGCCTCCACTAGCTTTGTTTGTAGTGATGCTTCCTAAGGCCCACCTGACTTCACATTCCAGGATGTCTGGCTCTAGGTGAATGGAAGTGAGCATACCTTCGTGATTATCTGGGTCATGAAGATCTTTTTTGTACAGTTCTTCTGTGTATTCTTGCTACCTCTTCTCAATATCTTCTGCTTCTGTTAGGTCCATACCATTTCTGTCCTTTATTGAGTCCATATTTGCATGAAATATTCCCTTGGTATCTCTAATTTTCTTGAAGAATTCTCCAGTCTTTCCATTCTCTTGTTTTCCTCTATTTCTTTGCATTGATAGAAAATATTATAATAGTTTTGCTCTCTTAATTTTTTGTTTTTTATTTATTTATTTTCATTTTTACTCCCAGTGAGGTTGCATTTGAATGTGTAGGGAGCCCTACCATAGATAGGTTTATTTTATAATATCAGAAAGTGATAGTGCAGTAAAAATAAAATCAGTATATATATATATTTTAAACTTAAAGCTCAACAGTCAGAAAACTAAGATCATGGAATATGGTCCCATCACTTCATGGGAAATAGATGGGGAAACAGTGGAAACAGTGTTAGACTTTATTTTTTTGGGCTCCAAAATCACTGCAGATGGTGATTGTAGCCATGAAATTAAAAGACGCTTACTCCTTGGAAGGAAATTTATGACCAAACTAGATAGCATATTAAAAAGCAGAGATATTATTTTGTCAACAAAAATCCATCTATTGAAGGCTATGGCCTTTCCAATAGTCATCTATGGGTGTGAGAGTTGGACTATAAAGAACGCTGAGCACCGAAGAATTGGTGCTTTTGAACTGTGGTGTTGGAGAAGACTCTTGAGAGTCCTTTGGACTGCAAGGAGATCCAACCAGTCCATCCTAAAGGAGATCAGTCCTGGGTGTTCATTGGAAGGACTGATGCTGAAGCTTCTCCAATACTTAGGCCACCTGATGTGAAGAGCTGACTCATTCGAAAAGACCCTGATACTGGAAAAGATTGAATGCAGGCAGAGAAGGGGATGACAGAGGATGAGACGGTTGGATGATATCACCGACTCAATGGACATGAGTTTGATTAAACTCCAGGAGTTGGTGATGGCCAGGGAGGCCTGGCGTGCTATGGTTCATGGGGTTGCAAAGAGTCAGATATGACTGAGCAACTGAAATGTACTGAACTGAACTGAAATAGTTATTTATTTTCAATCAAAGAATAATTGCTTTACAGTATCGTCTTGGTTTCTGTCATACATCATAATGGTATACATCAGCCGTAGGTTTACATATATCCTCTCCCTATTGAAGCTGCCTCTCATGTTCTTCCCCACCCCACCCCTCTAGGTTGTTACAGAGCCCTGATGTGAGTTTTCTGAGTGATACAGCAAATTCCCATTGGCTCTCTATTTCACTTATGGTAATGTATGTTTCCATGTTACTCTCTCTATGCATCCCCCCCTTCCTTCTTCCCATCATCTGTGTCCATAAGTCTTTTCTCTATGTTTGTTTCTCCATTGCTGCCTTACAAATAATTTAATCAGAATCATCTTTCTAGATTCCATATATATGTGTTAGTATACAATATTTGTTTTTCTCTTTCTGACTTACTCCACTCTGTATAATAGGCTTTATATTCATTCACCTCATTTGAACTGACTCAAATATGTTCCTTTTTATGGCTAAGTAATATTCCATTGTATATATGTACCACAGCTTCTTTATCCATTCATCTGTCGATGGACATCTAGGTTTCTTCCATATTCTAGCTATTGTAAATAGTGCTTCAAATGAATATTGGGATACATGTATCTCTTTCAATTTTGGTTTCCTCAGGGTATATGACTAGTAGTGGGAATGCTGGGTCATATGGTGTTTTTATTCCTAGTTTTATTCCTGCTCTTCCATAGCAGCTGAATCAATTTACATTCCCACCAACAGTGCAAGAAGGTTGCCTTTTCTGCACACCCTCTGCACCATTTATTGTTGGATGCGGAGAAGGCAAAGGCAAGCCACTCCAGTACTCTTGCCTAGAAAATCCCATGGATGGAGGAGCCTGGTAGGCTGCAGTCCATGGGGACGCTAAGGGTCGGACACGACTGAGCGACTTCACTTTCACTTTTCACTTTCACACATTGGAGAAAGAAATGGCAACCCACCCCAGTGTTCTTGCCTGGAGAATCCCAGGGACGGGGGAGCCTGGTGGGCTTCCGTCTATGGGTCACACAGAGTCGGACACGACTGAAGTGACTTAGCAGCAGCAGCAGTAGACTGTTGGATGATGTCCATTCTGACCAGTGTAAGATGATATCTCATTGTAGTTTTGATTTGCTTTTCTCTAATAATGAGTTATGTTGAGCATCTTTTCATATGTTTATTAGCCATCTGTATGTCTTCTTTGGAGAAATCTTTGTTTAGGTCTTTTTCCCATTTTTTTGAGTGGGTATTTTGTTTTTCTGGTATTAAGTTGTATGACCTGCTTGTATATTTTGAAAATTAATCCTTTGTGGATTGTTTCATTTGCTATTATTTTCTTCCATTCTGAGGGCTGTCTTTTCACCTTGTTTATAGTTTCCTTTGCTGTGTTGCTGTTCAAAAGCTTTTAAGTTTAATTAGGTCCCACTTTTCATTTTTGTTTTTATTTCCATTACTGTAGGAGGTGGATCATAGAGGATCTTGCTGTGATTTATGTCATCATGTGTTCTGCCTAAGTTTTCCTTTAAGAGTTTTATAGTTTCTGGTCTTACATTTAGTTTTTTAATCCATTTTGAGTTTATCTTTGTGTATGGCATTTGGAAGTGTTCTAATTTCATTCTTTTACACATAGCTATCCAATTTTCCCAGCACCACTTGTTGAAGAGACTGTCTTTGCCCCATTGTATATTCTTGTCTCTTTTGTCAAAAATAAGATACCCATAGGTGCATGGGTTTCTTTCTAGGCTTTCTATCCTATTTCATTGGCCTATATTTCTGTTTTTGTGCCAGTATTATACTGTCTTGATGACTGTTGCTTTGTTGTATGAGTCTGAAGTCAGGAAGGTTGATTCCTCCAGTTCCATTTTTCTTCCTCAAAATTGCTTTGGCTATTCAGGGTCTTTTGTGTTTCCATATTGAAATATAGTTAATTTATTATATTTGTTGTGTTATTTGCTATAATGTTGTATTAGTTTCAGGTGTACAGCAGAGTAATTCATATATATGATATATATATATATATATATATATATATATACAGTATTATAATATGTATTATTTTTTATATTCTGTTCCATTATAGGTTATTACATGATATTGAGTATAGTTCCCTGCGTTATATAGTAGGTCCTACTTGGTTATTTATTTTATATAGTATTGTGTATATTTTAATCCCAAAGTCCTAATTTATCCCTGCACCCTTTCCCCTTTGGTAACTGTAAGTCTCTTTTCTATGTCTGTGAGCCTATTTCCGCTTTGTAAATAAGTTCATTTGTATCACTTTTTAGATTCCACATACAAGCGATATACTACTATGTTTGTCATTCTCTGACTTACTTCACTTAGTGTGATATTCTCTAGACCGATCCATGTTGCTGCAAATGGCATTAGTTCATTCTTGTTTATGGCTGCATAATGGTCATGTATGGGTGTGAGAGTTGGACTGTGAAGAAAGCTGATCGCCGAATAATTGATGCTTTTTAAGTGTGGTGTTGGAGAAGACTCTTCAGAGTCCCTTGGACTGCAAGGAGATCCAACCAGTCCATTCTAAAGGAGATCAGTCCTGGGTGTTCATTGGAAGGACTGATGCTAAAGCTGAAACTCCAATACTTTGGCCACCTCATGTGATGAGTTGACTCACTGAAAAAGACTCTGATACTGGGAGGGATTGAGGGTGGGAGGAGACGGGGACGACAGAGAATGAGATGGCTGGATGGCATCAACGACTCGATGGACATGAGTTTGTGTGATCTCCGGGAGTTGGTGATGGACAGGGAGGCCTGGTGTGCTGTGATTCATGGGATCACAAAGAGTCGGACATGACTGAGCTACTGAATTGAACTGAACTGAACTGAATTTTCCATTGTGTATATATACCACTTCTTTACTTTATTCCTCCATCTGCTGTTCAACACTTAGGTTGCTTCCATGTCTTAACAATTATAAATAGTGCAACTATGAATATTGGGGTACATGTATCTTTTCAAATTAGAGTTTTCTCTGGATATATGCCCACTAGTGGGGTTGCTGGATCACATGGTAATTCTATACTTGACTTTTTAAGGAACCTCCATACTGTTCTCCATAGTGCCTGCACTAAATTATATTCCCAACAATATTGCAGAGGGTTCATTTTTCTCCACACTGTCTCCAGCATTTGTTACTTGAGGACTTTTTGATGATGACCATTCTGACCTGTGTGAGGTACTTGACTGTAATTTTGATTTGTATTTCTCTAATAATTAGTGATGTTGAGCATCTTTTCATGTGCATTTGGCCATCAGTATGTCTTCTTTGGAGAAATGTCTATTTATATCTGCAGCCCATTTATTAATTAGTTTGTATTGAGGTATATGTACAATTTGTAAATTTTAGAAGTTAATATCTTGTCTGTTGCATCATTTGTAAATATTTTTTCCCATTCCAAAGACTGTCTTTTTCTCTTGTTTATGGTTTCCTTTTCTGTGCAAAAGCTTTTAAGTTTAAGTAGGTTCCACTTGTTTATTTTTGTTTTGATTTCCATTACACTAAGAGACAGATCCAAAACAATATTGCTGCAATTTATCTCAAAGAGTGTTTTGTGTATGTTTTCCTCTGAAAATTTTACAATATCTTGTCTCACATTTAGTCTTTAATCCATTTTGAGTTTATTTTTGTATATGGTTTTAGAGAGAATGTGCTTTCATTCTTTTGCATGTAGCTATTCAGTTTTTCCAGTACCACCTATTGTATGTACTTGCCGCCTTTTCTTCATTGTATATACTTTCCTCATTTGTTGTAGATTAATCGACCATAACTGTGTTTTTTTTTTTTTTTCTTCTGGGCTTTCTATTCTGTTCCGTTGATCCATGTGTCTGCGTCTGTGCCAGCGCCACACTATTTTGGTGAATGTAGCTTTGTAGTATAGTTTTACATAAGGAAGCCTGATTCCTCCAGCTCCATTATTATTTTTCAAGATTGCTTAAGCTATTTGGGGGTCTTTTGTATTTCTGTACAAATTTAAAAGGGTTTAAATGACCATACTCACCACACTCCAGTACTTGTGCCTGGAAAATCCCATGGACAGAGGAGTCTGCTAGGCTGCAGTCGATGGGTCGCAAAGAGTCGGACACGATTGAGCAACTTCACTTTCACTTTTCACTTTCATGCATTGAAGAAGGAAATGGCAACCCACTCCAGTGTTCTTGCCTGGAGAATCCCAGGGATGGGGGAGCCTGGTGGGCTTCCATCTATGGGGTCTCACAGAGTCAGACATGACTGAAGCGACTTAGCAGCAGCAGCAGCAAACGACCATACTATCCAAGGCAATCTATAGAGTCAATTCAATCTCTATTAAATTACCAATGACATTTTTCACAGAGAAAATGCAAAATGATAAATATCTATAGTGACTTTAGTGAACATTTTAAAGAAATTTGTATTTTATTTACCACAAAAGCACACACTTTTCAACTCAGAGTTAATTCCCAGAATTGCCTTACATATCTATTCAACTTACTAACACTCTTCGGTGTATGGGATCTCAGGACCAAAGTGGGAAACTGCTGGATAAAAATACATTCCTAAACAGCTTAGATATCAAATACAAGTTATGAACAAATGAGGAGGCAGGGTCACTTGAACTCTAAGTGGTGAAGAAGAGGCCAGAAAAAGGTCATGGGTGCAGTTTCTCCTGAAAATGAATGCATGATGTTGGCCTTTAAATGGCATCTTCACTTTCTCCTGCTTGTCTTGGGAAATCTTGCCACACTTCCTTTCTCCTAGCTGATTAAAACATATGGGCATACTTTAGTCCAATGAACAGCCTAACCTTTGACTCAATAAATCTCAACTTTTCATCAGCTAGCTATTTATCAAGAGTAGGTTTGGGAATATCCTGGCAGACATGACACGGGGAGACTGAATGAGGAAACCAGTCATATATTCCATTTACAATTTTTGGTCTTCTAAAGCATTTATAAGCTCTACATAAAATTGCATTCTCTTTCCATCTCCTTCTTTCTTTCAGTTCAGTTCAGTCACTCAGTCATGTCTGACTCTTTGTGACCCCATGGAGACAGCATGCCAAGCCTCTCTGTCCATCACTAACTCCCAGAGTTTACTCAAACTCGTGTCCATTGAGTCAATGATGCCATCCAACCATCTCATCCTCTGTCATCCCCATTCTCCTCCCGCCTTCAATCTTTCATAGCATCAGGGTCTTTTCAAATGAGTCAGCTCTTCGTATTGGGTGGCCAAAGTATTGGAATTTCAGCTTCCGCATCAGTCCTTCCAATGAATATTCAGGACTGATTTCCTTTAGAATGGACTGGCGGGATCTCCTTGCAGTCCAAGGGACTCTCAAGAGTCTTCTCCAACACCACAGTTCAAAAACATCAATTCTTCAGCACTCAGCTTTTTTTTACAGTCCAGCTCTCACATCCGTAAGTGACTACTGGAAAAACCATAGCTTTGACTAGATGGACCTTCGTTGGCAAAGTAATGTCTCTGCTTTTGAATATGTTGTCTAGGTTGGTCATAACTTTCCTTCCAAGGAGTATGAGTCTTTGAATTTAATGGCTACAATCACCATCTGCAGTGATTTTGGAGCCCCCCAAAATAAAGTCAGTCACTGTTTTCACTGTTTCCCCATCTATTTGCCATGAAGTGACGGGACCGGATGCCCATTGAGCTGTAGGAGTTCTTATATTAATATATTCTTCATATTAACCTCTTATCCAATATGTTTTGCATACAATTTTTATTTTCTGTAGGTTGCTTTTTCATTCTATTTATTATTTATTTGTTGTGCAGAAGTTTTAAAATTTGACATAGTTTTATTTTTCTATTTTTGCTTTTGTTACCTGTTTTTATGGTGTCATACCCAAGATGTCATTGCCAAATCCAATTTCATGAAATTTTTCTGCTATTTTTTTTCCTAAGAATCTTATAGTTTCAGGTCTTATGCTTCAGTCTAATCCATTTTTACTTTATTTGTTGTGTGATGTAAAATATCCAGTTTTACCAATGCTATTTGTTGGAGAGACAATCTTTTCTTCACTGTATATATAGACTTGCCACCTTTGTCAAAATCATTTGACATGAGGGTTTATTTCTGAGCTCTCTATTCTGTTCCACTGATCCATATGTTTGTCTTTATACCAGTATCATTCTTTTATTTCCTCCCAGTTTTATTAAGATATAATTGATATAAAGTACTATATAAGTTGTATAGCATGATGATTTAACTTACATATACCGTGAAATGATCACCACGATAAATTTAGCTAACATCCATTGTGTCATACAAATCTAAAGAAAAAAGGTCTTCTCAGGTGGTGCTAGTGGTAAAAAACCCACCTGACAATGCAGCAGAGATCAGAGACCTGGGTTCCATTGCTAAAGTGGGAAGATCCCCTGGAGACGGGAATGTCAACCCACTCCAGCATTCTTGCCTGGAGAATCCCATGGACAGAAGAGCCTGACAAGTTACAGTCCATAAGGTTGCACAGAGTTGAACATGACTGAAGTAACTTAGCTTGCATGCACACACACACAAAAAATCTCCTTGTGATTTTAACTTAATATTTTCTTTCTTACAACTTACATGTATATTATACAACAGTGTTAACTATAGCCATCATGTTGCACGTTATATCCCTGGTATTTTATCTTATAACTAGAAGTTTGTACATTTTGGCTACCTTCATCTAGTTTCCCTTTACCCCATCCCACATGTCTGATAACCACAAATCTGATATCTTTTCCTATGAATTTGTTTCTTTTTAAGATTCTACATATAAGTGAGATTACACAGTATTTGTCTTTCTCTATCTTATCTCACTTAGCATAATGCCTTCAAGGTCCATTCATGTTGTTGCAAATGGCAGATTTTCTAATTTTTATGGCTGGATAATATTCCATTTGCATCATACTATTTTGATTACTATAGCTTTCTACTATGTTTTGAAATCATGAAGTGTAAGATCTCCAAATTTGTTGTAATTTTTCAAAGTTGCTTTGGCTATTTGTGGTTCTTTGAGATTTCATATGAATTTTAGGATTTTTTTCTATTTCTGAAAAAATGCTATTGGGTTTTAATAAGGATTGCATTAAGTCTGTAGATTGCTTTGCATTGTGTGCGCATTTTAATAATATTAATGCTTCTAATCCATGAATAAAAGACATCTTTTCAATTATTTCTATCTTTAATTTCTTTCAGCAACGGTTTAATTTTTCATGTGCAAATTTTTACCTCCTTGGTTAAGTTTATTAAAAAAATATTTTATTCTTTTTGATGGTATTGTAAATGAGATTATTTTCTTAAATTGCTTTTTGGATTGTTCATTGTAAATAAAAATACAGCTGATTTTTGAGTATTGATTTTGTATACTCCATTTTGCTTTATTCATTTATTAGTTTTAACAGATTTTTGGGGGAGAATCTTTAGAGTTTTCTACATAAAAGATCATGTTATCTACAAAAATAGTTTACTTCTTCTTTTGCCATTTGGATGCATTTTATTTCCTTCTCTTGCTTAATTGCTCTGACTATAACATCTAGTACTATTTTAAATGAATATGGAAAGAATGGGCAGCCTTGCTTTCCCTGTTCCTGATCTTAGAGGAAAACGTTTCATCTTCAACCACTGAGTATGATGTAAGTTGTGGACTTTTCACATATGGACTTTATTATGTTGAAAGAATTTCATTTGTACCTAGTTTGGTGAACATTTTTTTTTTGTCACAAAAGGGTATTAAATTTTGTCAAGTACATTATTTTAATCAATTGAGTTTATCATGAGATTTTTATCTTTCATTCCATCGGTGTGGTGTATTACATTGTTTTTTTTCATATGTTAAAACATCCTTGCATCCTATGGAAAAATACCACATGTTCTGTTTTATAATTCTCTTAATGTGCTGTTGAATTTGGTTTGCTAGTGGGCTTCCCTGGTGGCTCAGAGGTTAAAGAGTCTGCCTCCAATGCGGGAGACCCGGGTTCGATCCCTGGGTCGGGAAGATCCCCTGGAGAAGGAAATGGTAACCCACTCCAGTATTCTTGCCTGGAGAATCCCATGGACGGAGAAGCCTGGTAGGCTACAGTCCACGTGGTCGCAAAAAGTCGGACACGACTGAGCGACTGAACAGAACAGAACTGTGTTTTCTTTAGGACTTTTGCATCGCTATTCACCAGAGATATGGGTTTGTAGCTTTTTTTCTTCTTGTTGTATCATTGACTTTGATTCCAGAGTAATTGCGACCTCATATAATGAGTTTGGAAGTGTTTCCTCCTTTTCTATTTTTTTCTGAAGAGTCTGAGAAGGATTGGTGTAAATTCTTTCAATATTTGGTAGAATTCTCCAGTGAACCACCTGTTTCTGGGCTTCACTTTTTGGGAGGCTTCTGATTACTGATTCAATCTCTTTACTAGCCTTAACTAGTAAAAATCTGTTCAGATTTTTTATTTCATGGTGGTTCAATCCTGATAATTTGTATATTTCTAGAAATTTATCCATTTCTTCTAAGTTATCTATTTGTTGGTGTATGATTGTTCATAATAACCTTTTATAATTCTTTCAATTTCTCTGACATACATTGTAATGACCCCCTGCCTCCCGTGTGAGTCTTTTTCCTTAGTCTAGCTAAGGGTTTTTCAACTTTGTTTATCTTTTTTTAAAAAAAATCAATGCAGTTTCATTGACTTTTTTCTATGGTTTATCTGTTCTAACGTGATCTATGCCAGAGAACTTTCCATTTGCACATGAGAAAATACATATTCTGTTGCTGTTGGGTAAAATGATCTATATGTGGCTATTAGATTCAATTGGTCTATAGTCTTTTTCAGGTTCTGTTTATTTATTGATGTTTCTTTCTGGTTGTTTTATCCATATGGAAAATGATTATTGAAGTCTCCTGCTATCATTGTTTTTCATTCTACTTCTCCCCTCAGTTCTATCAGTACTTGTTTCATATATTTGGATATACTCCTATTAGGTGCATATATACTTATAATTGCTATATCTTCCTTGTGAATTGACCCTTTAGCATTATATAATGATTTTTTGTCTTATGACAGTTTCAGATTAATGTCAATTTTTTCGGATATAGGTATGGCTACACCTGTTCTCTTTTGGTTACTATTTGCATGCAATATCTTTTTATATAATTTCACTTTCAGCCTTTGTGTATCCTCATTTCTGAAGTGAGTCTCTTATAAATAGTA
This sequence comes from Moschus berezovskii, assembly GCF_049115385.1. Taxonomy (NCBI): domain Eukaryota; kingdom Metazoa; phylum Chordata; class Mammalia; order Artiodactyla; family Moschidae; genus Moschus; species Moschus berezovskii. The sequence continues at coordinate 103,673,591 of NC_142488.1, forward strand.
TGTAGTTGCATCTTGTTTTTTTAATCCATTTAGTTATTCTATATCTTTAGATTGAGGAACTTAATCCATTTATATTTAAAATTATTCCTTTTATGGAAGGAATTACTATTGCATTTTGTTGTTTTCTGTCTTATAGCTATTTGTCTCTTTTCTCCTCTTTTGCTGCTTTAATTTGTGTTTTGTTGATATTTTGTATGACATGCTTTGATTCCTTTCTCATTTTCTTTCATATATCTTTTTGATAGTTTCTTTGTGGCTACTATGGCGCTTACAAAATCTACCTAAGAACTCTAAAAATCTGTTTCAAGCTGTTGATGAATTAATTACTGTTGTACTAAGAAGTTCTTTTCCCTTTGCCATCACTTTATGTTATGAATGTCACAGATTATATCTTCATATATTCTGTATCCATTATAGTAGTTTAATAATTATAGCTATTTTTTATGCTCTTGTATTCTAATTTCTATACCAGGTTTAAAAGTAATTTGTACTCTCAGTTTAGTTCAGTTCAGTCGCTCAGTCGTGTCCGACTCTTTGCAACCCCATGAACCACAGCACGCCAGGCCTCCCTGTCCATCACCAACTCCCGGAGTTTGTGCTCTACCATTACATATAACTGCCTCTTGAGAAATCAGTGTGCAGGTCAGGAAGCAATAGTTAGAAGTGGACATGGAACTACAGACTGGTTCCAAATCAGGAAAGGAGTACGTCAAGGCTGTATATTGTCAACTTGCTTATTTAACTTGTATGCAGAGTACATCATGAGAAACACTGGACTGGATGAAGCACAAGCTGGAATCAAGATTGCCAGGGGAAATATCAATAACTTCAGATATGCAGCTGACACCACCCTTATGGCAGAAAGTGAAAAAAAACTAAAGAGCCTCTTGATGAAAGTGAAAGAGGACAGAGAAAAAGTTGGCTTAAAACTCAACATTCAGAAAACTAAGATCATGACATCTGGTGCCAACACTTCATGGCAAATAGATGGGGAAACATTGGAAACAGTGAGAGACTTTATTTTCTTGGGCTCCAAAATCACTGCAGATGGTGACTGCAGCCATGAAATTCAAAGATGCTTGCTTCTTGGAAGAAAAGCTATGACCAACCTAGATAGCATATTAAAAAGCAGAGACATTACTTTGCCAACAAAAGTCCATCTAGTCAAGACTATGGTTTTTCCAGTGGTCATGTATGGATGTGAGAGTTGCATTATAAAGAAAGCTGAGTGCCGAAGAACTGATGCTTTTGAACTGTGGTGTTGGAGAAGACTCTTGAGAGTCCCTTGGACTGCAAGGAGATGCAACCAGTCCCTAAAGGAAATCAGTCCTGAATATTCATTGGAAGAACTGATGCTGAAGCTGAAACTCTAATACTTTGGCTACCTGATGTGAAGAACTGACTCATTATAAAAGACACTGACACTGGGAAAGATTGAAGACGGGAGGAGAAGGGGCAGACAGAGGATGAGATGGTTGGATGGCATCAGTCACTCAATGGACATGAGTTTGAGTAAGCTCCAGGAGCTGGCGATGGACAGGGAGGCCTGGCATGCTGCAATCAATGGGGTCGCAGGGAGTTGGACATGACTGAGCAACTGAACTGACTGATTACATATCCTATACTCTATATATGTACTTTTACCATGTTTATATTTTCATATGCTTTCATGTGGCTATATAGTATAATTTTATTTTAGCTCATAGCATTCTCTTTAGCTTTCCTTATAAGGCAAATCTAGTGGTAATGAACTCAGTCAACTTTTGTTCATCTGGGGAAGTCTTCATTTGCCTTCATTTTTTAAAGAAAAGTTTTGCCGGATATTGTATTTTTGATTAGCAGAGTTTTTGTTTTGTTTTCTTTTTTTCATTCAGCAGTTTGAATACATCATGTGACTCCCTTCTGACTTGCAAAAGGTTTTGTTGAAAAATTCGCTGATAATCTAATTGAAGTTCCCTTGTGTGTGATAAGATGCTTTTTTTTTTTTTTTTGCGTCTTTCAAAACTATTTCTTGGGCTTTTGCAGTTTGATTATAATGTGTCTTGGTGTAGGACTCTTTGAATACATTCAGGTTGGAGTCCTTTGAACTTCCTGTATTGGGAAGTTCATTTCCTTCCTCAGATTTTGGCAAGTTTTCAGCCAATGTTTCTTCAAATAAGCTCTCTGTAACTTTCTTCTTCTAGAACTCCTATAATGTGAATATTTTTCCACTGGACAGTTTCTTACGTGTCTGTCTTTCTTTACTTTCCTTCATTTTTTTGCCCCTCTGCTTCAGTAATTTCAAATGATCTATTCTTTGAGATTGCTGATTCTTTCTTCTTCAAGTCTTCTGTTGAATCCTCCTAGTAATTTTAAAAATTCAGTTATTGTATCCTCCAGCTCCAGAATTTCTCTTTGGTGCTTATAACAGTCCCTTTCTCTTTGCTGATATACATTTTTTGTTCAGGTATCATTTTCCTGATTTTTTTAGTTGTCTATCTGTATTCTTATGTAGATGGTTGGGCCTCTTCAAGACAATTATTCTGTATTCTTTCGATCCTTGTCTCTTTGGGATTGGTGTCTAGAGATTTATATTGTTCCTTTTATTGGGCCATGGTTCCCTCTTTCTTCATGTGCCTTGTAACTTTTGTGACTTTAATGTATTTGAAAAATAGCCACCTCTCCTAGTCTTTATAGGCTTTCACCAGTCTTTTTGCCTGTAGATTCTAGGGCCCTCTGAAACCTTTGGGGGGGCATGTGGCTTTTCTGGGCTTGTGTATATAATTTCACAATTAGATTTGCTGGGGTTTTTTGTTTGTTTCTAGGAGCTCATAATCTTTTTCTCCCTCTATTGTCTATCTGTGATACTGCAGGTTCCTTGGTGCTAAGGCAGGAAGCCTCCTGGCTCTCCTTTGTTCTTGGCAGCCTCCAGGCACCCAAAGTGTGCAGCCTTTCACATAGTTCTTCAAATCAGGTGAGACAGATAGCAGTCCCTCTGGAAGTTCTCTGAAAGGCCAGAATGCTGTACTCATGTTCTAGTTTTCTCCTTCTTGAAAGAGAAGCCGTGAGTTGAATATTTTCCTGATTGTGTCAAGTTGCACCAGCCTCCATTTGTGGCACCACAAGCTCTCTGGTGTGCAGCAAGTTGCCTCCACTCTCCCTTGCTATCAGCAATCTTTGGGCATACAAACTATACTGTTAGTACCTTGAGTCCAGCAAGGAAGAAATAAGTCCCTCAGGCGACCATCTGAAAAGCTGTATTAGTGGAAGCACGTTTCACTCTTCTCTTTCACCTTGAAGGGAAAAGCTATGAGCCAAGATGAGCAGGGTAGGCTTGGGGGAGGGGTCATCACAGAAAAAATGAAACACATATTTTTTTTAAGTTGGAGTATAATTTCTTAACAATATTTCGTTAATTTCTGCTGTACGACAACATGAATCAGCTTTATGTATACATATATCCCCTCCCTCTTGAGCCTCCCTCCCACCCCCCATCCCACCCCTCTAGGTCATCACAGAGCACCAGGCTGAGCTCCCTGTGTTATACAGCAGGTTCCCACTAGCTGTCTATTTTACACACGGTAGTGTATATATGTCAATGCTACTCTCTTAATTCGTCCCAGCCTCGCATTCCCCTGCTTTGTCCACAAGTTTGTTCTCTACATCTGTGTCTCTATTCATGCCCTATAGATAGGTTCTTCAGTACTATTTTCTAGATCCATATATTTGCATTAATATATGATATTTGTTTTTCTCTTTCTGACTTATACTGTATGACAGGCTCTAGGATCATCCGTGTCTCTACAGCTGACTGAACTTCGTTCCTTTTTATGGCTGAGCAATATCCCATTGTATATCTGTACCACATCTTCTTTATTCATTCATCTGTCGAAACACCTCTTAGTCATTTCAGTGCAGCTGTTTTCAACTTCGTGCTTGCCTGTGGGTACTGCAACTTAGCTAGTTTCTGGAATTGTCATAAAGTTGTCATAAAATTGTCATATAGTTAATGCAGTGTTTCTATGGGCTTCCCTGCTGGCTCAGATGGTAAAGAATCTACCTGCAATACGGTAGACCTCAGTTTGATCCCTGGGTCAGAAATATTTTGGACCATCAGCCAACTGGTTTTTACCAAGTTACTAAGAGTCTTCTTTTAGGCCCAGGCTTATCTACAACATTTTATATTGAAACACATAATTGGACCTTTCCTTCGCTGATATTTATGTCATTCTTCTCCTTCCCATTACCATTAGAATTTTTCTCTCCACATAGCTCTTTGCCCTTTTCATGATTATGTAAATTCCCCTCCCACACAAATTTCCCCTATGCTACCTCATTCCATACATCTCCCTTATTCCAGTGCTTCCAAAGATAAGCTTAAGAGAAGAAGAAAAAAAAAAGGTATTGGAATCAATACCTATTCTATTTAGCCACACCTCCCAACACTCTATTTATTGCCTACCCCACCACCACAACCACTGAATGCCTAGTTCTGTTGCTAACTCTATATTTTATTTCAGCCTAATGTGGGTGTCATAGTTTTCAGAATAAGCACAGACACTGACAGTGTTTGCCCTCTGAAAAACAGGTTATTTTATATAGTCCTCTGTATGTCTCCAAATTTCCCTTTATGTCCTACTAAGAAAGGCTTATAATTACTGAATGCTTACTGTATGCCAGGTTCCCTTTTTTTAATATTGACTATGTATCATACTATTTAATCTATATAACAACTATGTAAGTTAAGTGTTTTCAATATTCCTATTTTGCTGCTGCTAAGTCACTTCAGTCGAGTCCGACTCTGTGTGACCCCATAGACGGAAGCCCACCAGGCTCCCCCGTCCCTGGGATTCTCCAGGCAAGAACACTGGAGTGGGTTGCCATTTCCTTCTCCAATGTGTGAAAGTGGAAAGTGAAAAGTGAAAGTGAAGTCGCTCAGTCGTGTCCGACCCTTAGCGACCCCACGGACTGCAGCCTACCAGGCTCCTCCATCCATGGGATTTCTAGGCAACAGTACTGGAGTGGCTTGCCATTGCCTTCTCCGATTCCTATTTTACTGATTAAAAAACTGAAATTAGGAGAAGCTGTGCCTTGCCTAAGAACACACAACTATTATGGGGCACAGTCAAAATTATAAACAAAAAAGAATCATTCATGAACCAATAAACCAAGGAATCTTTAACCATATAACATGGTTAATGACTAATCTGCTTTTGTGCATCTGAGTTTAAGAAAATGCCTAGAATCAACCATTTCTTCAGAAAGCCCTGGTTCATTTGGAGAATAGTATTAGCAATAAATATTGGGATATAGATGTACTCATTATTACTGGAGTGTCATTGCTTGTAGGTCATCTCATGTGGCTGACTCATTACTACTAGAATGTCATTGCTTGCAGGTGGCTCCAACTGCCATCTATTTATTTAACTTTTCAATTCCAGTATATGTATATAACAATTTCAGAATTGCTAATCTGTATCCTCAATGGAGGAGAAAAAAGAAAACTTTATCAACTAGATTTCAGCGCTTATGAAGTTCCTTTTTCCTTTAGTCTTACACTCTTCACTCATTTTCAAAGTTACTTAGATTAACAACTTTTTCCCCAACCTTCTTTAGGGAGATTATTTCATGTATTTGTAATACAGATAGATTGATTTGTCACATTCTGAATTCCATCCTAGAATCCTGTGATCTTAGATGATGTTTTAAAATAAAGGGACGAGGGAGGTGGGAGAGGGGCTCAAGAAGAGGAACTCATGTACACCCGGGGCGGATTCATGTCAATGTATGGCAAAACCAACCAATATAATATTGTAAAATAATTAGCCTCCAATAAAAAAAATTAATTAAAAAAAAATAAAATTTGCATACATAAGTTTTACTCCTTGTGCTATAAAGGTCTTTGGGTTTTGACAAATGCTTAGTGTCATGTATCAACCACTACATTTTCATATAAAAGAATTTCACTAGTATAAAAATTTTTTTCCTATATTTCATCTAATCCAAACTCACCTTCTCCCCATGAAATCCTGGCAATTATCCATAGTTTTACTTGTTTCAGAATGTCGTATCTTTGGGATAACAAAGTATTTAGCTTTTTTAGACTGGCTCATTTCACTAAACAATATTCAGTTAAGGTTGATCCATACCATTTCATGACTTGATATGTAATTTCATAATTGCTGAATGATATTCAATTATATGAATGTACCACAGTTTATATATCTATTCACCTATTGAAAAACATCTTGGCCATTTCCAATTTTTGTCAGTTAGGTATATTTTTGTTATAAATATTTACTTGCAGATATTGTGTGGACATAAGTTTTCAAGAAAGTCAGGCAAATATAAGACTGAGGCAGTAACTACACAAGATTAGCCTAAAGTATCTGATAGTACCAGAAAATACAGAACTCCCCCCCCCAAAATGAATCAAATCCCAGTGATGAGAAGCATGTCAGAAGGACATAGGAGCCAACTGAAAGAGCTCCCAATGACCAAAGCTGGAATAATTTGAAACAAAATAAATATGACTATAATAGATTATAACTCAATATAAAAAACATTCTTGAGTTCATATTGATATATAGAATTTACTGCATCCATATATAAATGCTGAACAGACAAATTTTCCATGCAGAAAATTTCCAAATACTTTATGTAGATATTACTCCATTGAAAGAAGTGCAACATAACTCTCCACTTCTTGAGTGGGATCTGCAAATAGTGACTTCCTTCCAAAGAATACAATATGGAAAAAAGAGAATAGTTTTACAGTGGATACATCTGACAAACACTACCTCAGCCAAGTGATCAAGGTCAACATCAGTTGGTAAATCATATTGATCATATGTACCCTTGATATGATATGAGGAAAATTACACTTTTACTTCTGTGTTTGTTCTTCTGATTCTCATAACCACAGACTAGTCATTAGGAAATCACTGTGCTTAGTCTCTCAGTCATGTCCAACTGTTTGCAACCCCATGGACTGTACCCTGCCAGGCTCCTCTGTCCATGGGATTCTCCAGGCAAGAATACTGGAGTAGGTTTCCATGCTTTCCTCCAGGGGATCTTTCCAACCCAGGGATCAAACCCAGATCTCCCACATTGCAGGCAGATTCTTTACGATCTGAGCCACCAGAAAATCACTAGATATACTATAATTAAAGAACACTCTTACAAAATATCTGACTGATAATCTTAAAGACTTTCAAGGGCATTGAAACAAGGAAAGTTTAAGAAACTGTTCCAGCCAGGAGGAGCATAAGGAGATATGGTGAATAAGTGTAATGCCTTAACTTAAAGTGGATCCTGAAATATAAAAAGGACATTGGATGAAAAGTAAGGAAATCTGAAGAAAGTATGGGATTTCGTTAATAAAATTTGTCAACATCGGTTCATTAGTTGTAACAAATGTTCTATACTAATATAACATGTTAATAATAAGAGAAGCTAGGTGTGAGTTATACAGAAATTATCTGTATTATTTTAATAATTTTTCAATTAATCTATAACTGTTCTAGAATTAAAAAGTTGTTTTAAAAAATGCTTCAGTTTGTAGACACTTCAGTGTGCTGGTCAATGAAAGGAAGTGGTTAGGTCTTTCTGAAAGAGAGAAGAAAGGAGCTGACCTACTTACCAAGCACTTGAATTGATTCTAAAGTTTACAGTCTATAGATCACATTTTGAAAAATCATGAAAATGGACCTAATTTTAATCATCCTTGAGAATTAACAAGGATTCAAGAGTCTTGTCTCCAACAAAAATGAGAGGTATTTTAATTCTTTTGATGTTTCAAAAAGGGCTGGAGTCTCCTTTTATTTTCTCCTCTACGAATTTGGAACAGTCACTGCTACTTCTGTCATGTATCATCAGTGAAGAAAAAGCTACTGATGTAGAATTGAGAAGCCAAATGGGACTTCTGACAATGGGTAGCTGTCATAAATTTTCCAGTACCATACTGAGGGCTTGATATGAAAGTATTTCATCAATATGAGTGATGACATGGTTTGTCTGTGTATACATGTATCAGATGTCCCCTTGGCAAATAAAAAGCAACAGTAACTCCTAATGCATTATATATATTTTGTGAATAATAATTGTTTGAGGTGCCTCTTTATAGGCAAGAATGTTCAAATGTTTGGAAATAAAAAGAGACTCTGTTTGAAAAGTGAAGCAATTAGTAAAATTGATAAAAAGATACTTGTATTCTAAGTTGCCCTTATGATTTCTGTGGCTTCAAAATTTATCCATTTCACATTCTTCCCCTTCAAACAGACCTGGCAGGTGAAAAGATCAGCTGCAGCTTTATTGCATGTTTTCTCACCACAGGCTCCCAGCATCCTATCTGATTGGCTCCCTGGTGGTCCCTTTATTGATACAGATTCTCTATTTGGAAACTGCTTTCCATGATTTTTTTAACCTGACTTTGCCTCTGATTTTGTTGGGGGAGTTCATGTCAATCTAGGTAGTAAGTAATGACAGTCTTTTTTCTAAAACATTCTTATCTTTTGACAGCTCTCATCATTGAGAATATATTAAACAGACTATATATATATCGGTGTGGTTTGTATGTACCTTCTCAATTGCAAAAAATTGTGGAGTATTTTGACAAAGTTGTGGCCATCCTCTAGGGTAGAAAGTGAATGAAGAAAAGAATGAGATTAACATTCTATCATTATGGATTGTGGTGACACAGCAGTGAAGATTATGGATTTTTGTCAAGTCTGGTAGACCCAGATTCAGATATTGGCTCCAAACTCTGTGTGACCTTGGGCAGTTATGAAAATTCTTAAAGGCCTAGTTTTCCCCCACCTATTAAGGGGAATGATAAGAGAACCTAGCTCATGTAGTTGTAGCATAGAATAAATGGTATTATGCATATATAATAACATTATAGCATATTGTAAATACTCCATAATAATGAAGTATTATTACCTCATGTAAATCTGTATATTAGTTATTATTATCCCTGTTTTATACATGAGAAAACTTAGGCTCAGACATAGACAACAATGTCATAAGATATCAAGAATATGAAGCTCTAGGCCCTTGGTTCCTCATGGAATCATCAAGTAAACAACTCCAGACTAAGATAGCTTTGTGAGAGCTCTGAGACCAGTGAAGGATCTGTGATAACAGAGCAAACAATCAAGAAAAAGTCACATGCAAAACAGTAGGAAAATTTGTGGCATTTTTGCTAGCCTTTGTCCCACACCTTCCCCATGTGGCATGATCAGAAGGAAGTGGTTCAATTTCTTGTCTCTCTTTCAGGATGGAAAAAAAAATGAACAAAATCTTTTTGCAGCATTCTGGCCTGTATGTCTATGTCTCTATTTATGCTTTGCAAATAAGTGTATCATAAGTGTAGAGAACAAACATTAGGACACAAAGGGGTCCAAGGGGGGTAATATGGATTGGGAGATTGAGATTGACATATATACACTACTATTTATAAAATAAATAACTAATGAGAACCTACTGTGTAGCAGAAGGAACTCTACTCAGTGCTCTATGGTCACCTAAATGGGAAGGAAATCCAAAAAAGTGAGGATATACATATGTGTATAACTGATTCACTTTGCTATGCAGCAGAAACTAACATAATATTATAAAGCAACGATACTCCAATTTTAAAATAAGACATTTTGGGTTGTCTGCAGGCTGCCTGAGGAACTGGTTTATAAATCACTGGACTCCAGGCTCAGACAGGAATAATAGTGGCATAGTTTGGATATCCAGTCATAAGCTGCAGAAGGCAGTGGTGGGTGCAATGATACAGGAAAATTCTAGGAAGTCTACACAGCTGTAGACACCTGTGAATAAGATATTAGGAACAGAGAAATACAGAAAGCATCTTATCCCCCAAGAAGAAACAGAGGTGAGATGTTTAGGGAAAATAAATCATTTGAACGCAGTCTTGTACATGGAAAAATAGGGAAAAATGCACACACTGAGGAGGGAAGACACATGGCCAGAAAAGGCATGAGAAAACTTTAAGTCTTCATGCTGGGCTGATTTAATGAATACTTTCTTCCACCCAGAGCCAGTCTGCAAAGACTGGGAAATTAGGATGTCTTTTCAAATGCTCAATTTTCAACAAAAGATCACGATGAATACAAAGAAATAGTCTTCCATGGAATGGCACTCAATGGAAGAAAATTAATCTCCAGAAACTGACTCTAAAGACAACATATGATTTAGACTTATAACCAAAAGCATCAAAACAACTGTTTTAAATACATTCAAAGAGCTAAAGGAAAATACAAAGAACTAAAGGAAATCAGGGAAATGATATATAAACAAAATAATATCAACAAATGGATAAAATTATGAAAAAGAACCAGATAGAAACATTGGAGTTGAAAAGTACAATAATTGAATAGAAAAATTCACTAGAGGGAATCAGACAGAGGAATTAGGCAGAAAAAAGAATCAACCTACTTGATTATAGTTTCATTTGAAATTATCAAGTCTGAAGCACAAAAAGAATGAAGAATAGTGAACAGAGGCTAAAATATTTATGAGATGCATTAAATGGACTATCACAGACATCCTTGGAGATACCACAGATTTTGTTCCAGGCCGTTGTTGCAAAGCAAATGTTAAAGTAAATCACATGAATTTTTTGTTTCCTAGTGGAAATAAAAGTTAAGTTTACACTATACTGTAGTCTATTAAGTGTGCTATAGCATTAGGCCTATAAAAAACTGCATGTACTTTAATTAAAAAATAATGCTGTAGGAGAAATGGATAAATACGATGTGGTACATATATGAAATGGGATATTACTCAGTCATTAAAAATGAAATAAGCCAATTGCAGCAACATGGATGGGCCTAGAGATTGTCATACTGAATGAAGAAAGTCAAACAGAGAAGTAGAAACATAAAAATGAAGTGAAAGTGTTAGTCTCTCAGTCGTGTCCAACTCTTTGCAACCTAATGGACTATAGCCCGTCAGGCTCCTCTGTCCATGGAATTCTCCAGATAAGAATACTGGAGTGGGAAGCCATTCCCTTCTCCAGGGGATCTTCCCGACCCAGGGATTGAACCCAGGTCTCCTGCATTGCAGGCAGATTCTTTATTGCTGAGCCACCAGGGAAGCCCAAAAATATCATATGACATCCCTTATATGTGGAATCTAAAAAGAAATGATAAAAATGAACTTCCTTACAAAACAGAAAGAGACTCACAGACATAGAGAATGAACTTATGGTTGCTGGGGTGGGGGGTGGGGGGAGAGATAGTTAGGGAGTTTGGGATGGACATGTACACACTGCTATATTTAAAATGGATAACCAACAAGGACCTACTGTATAGCACAGGGATCTCTGCTCAATGTTATGTGGCAGCCTGGATGGGAGAGGAGTTTAGGGGAGAAAGGATACATGTATATATATGGATGAATCCCTTTGCTGTGCACCTGAAACTATCACAACATTGTTAATTGGCTATACCTCAATACAAAATAAAGTATGTAGTCAAAAAAATAGTGCCTAGTCCAATCCCTCCTACTCCCCAGTTCCACTTCCTGGAAACAATTATTTTCAACCTGTTAGTAATTTTTTTCTGCTCTTTCTCTCCATGTGCTCAGTCACTCAGTTGTGTCTGACTCTCTGTGACCCATGGACTGTAGGCCTCCAGGATCCTCTGTCCATGAAACTCTCCAGGCAAAGAATACTAGAGAGGGTAGACATTCCCATCTCCAGAGGATCTTCCCAACTCAGGGATGGAATCTGGGTCTCCTGCATTGCAGGCAAATTCTTTATGATCTGAGAAACTAGCAGAGCCCTATGAATTTTTTGTACAAATTTTTTGTGTGGACATATGTTTTCAATTATTTTAGTTGTTTAAGAGTGGAACTGCTAAGTCATAATGTAGCTCTATGTTTAACTTTTCAAAGAGCTGCCATGCTTTTCTGCAGAACTCTGCACCATTTTATGTTCCTAGTAGCAGTGTATAAGGGTTCCAGTGTATCTACTTACTTATAACCTTATTCATTATCTGCATTTTTTGTTTTGTCTACCCTAGAGGCTATGATGTCTTATGATTTTGATTTGCATTTCCCTAATGACTAGTGAGAGACCCTTGGACTGCAAGGATATCCAACCAGTCCATTCTAAAGGAAATCAGTCCTGGGTGTTCATTGGAAGGACTGATGCTGAAGCTGAAACTCCAATACTTTGGCCACCTCATGCGACGAGTTGACTCACTGGAAAAGAGTCTGATGCTGGAAGGGATTGGGGGTAGGAGGAGACGGGGACGACAGAGAATGAGATGGCTGGATGGCATCACCGACTCGATGGACATGAGTTTGAGTGAACTCTGGGAGTTGGTGATGGACAGGGAGGCCTGGCGTGCTGTGGTTCATGGGGTCGCAAAGAGTTGGACACGACTGAGTGACTGAACTGAACTGAACTGAAGGATACATAGTATGACACTGGGAATATAGCCAAAATTTTATAATTATAAATGGAATGCTGCTAAGTCACTTCAGTCATGTCCGACTCTGTGTGACCCCATAGACGGAAGCCCACCAGGCTCCCCCATCCCTGGGACTCTCCAGGCAAGAACACTGGAGTGGGTTGCCATTTCCTTCTCCATAAATGGAATATAGCTTTTAAATATTGTGAACTGTGTTGTATACCTGAAACTTATATAATATTGTACATAAACTATACCTCAATTAAAAAAAAAGAATGAAAATGGTTATCAATGTCAATATAAGGACCAAGGCAATGCTATCAAATTTTGGGATTTGGAAGTCAAAAATGACTTTTAAACCACAATTGCAATGATGCACTAAGGGGTAATCAAAGCAGAATTCTAAACATATCTGTAAAAACATTTAAAAAACTCATTTATCTATCATAGAGAATCTACCTGCAATGCCAGAGACCTGAGTTTGAATCCCCTGGAGAAGGGAATGACTACCAACTCCAGTATTCTTGCCTGGAAAATTCCACGGACAGAGGAGCCTGGAGGGCTACAGGCTCATGTCACGGAGACATGACTGAGCGACTCACATTTTCATTTTCACTATCCTACGTCTTATGTTTGTAGAACATTCGTACTAATGTAGATTATTGTCAAACTGTTATTAGATAATTACAATATACATTACCTGCCTTCAAAGAGAATATTTTTAGATTTGATGAGGGGTTTATTGTCTTTTAATTATACACGAGCTGATTTACAGAGAAGCATAGCTGAAACACATTCAGCATAGCAGAATTAGACACTATTGATTTTTAATTATGTCAAAGCTACTTAAGCAGTGAAGGCAAACGCAGACAAAAAGCTCTGAGGAAGGTGCAGAGTGCTAAGGCACAGTGTCTTCATTCTCAGTAACGTCAATACTAGTTGGATGACTCTATGTATACTATTTCTGCATAGAGCAACTGAAAACCTAAATATGTGAAGATAGGCTATATCTCCAGTGTCAAGTCAAAGCTGTATATGGGCCCAAGCCCAGTCATATATTGTTTCTACATTGCCCTTCTGACTCAGTAGGGCCATATGAAGCAGGAAGTACTGCCCCTAAGCATACTGATACCACCTCAGTTTCTGTCTTGCTACCAATGCTGAGTCACAGTTCCCAAATACAGTTTCTTTTCTCAAACAAGAGAAACTGTTAAGTAGTTGGAGAACTGGATGTTTTCTCAGGCTGGTCATAGGACTTCACATGTTTGGGAAAAGGAGCTCTTGAAAATAGTGATAAAACAGAAATCTCAGGCTTTGTTTGAGAGAATGCTACCTGCTTAGTATTGATATTATAGCTATTTTTATAAAGAACTTTTGTAACTTTTCCTAGTCTTTAGGATGGAAGTGAAAAAGGAGTATAAATAATCCTTCACCTGGTCCTGCTATAGACTCTAGAATATACTTGTAAGCCCTCTTAGGGATGAGGATTAAGGTATGGCTATAACCCAAGAACAAGGTGGCTATAACCCAAGAACAAGTTAGCTATAACTGACCCATACAAGGATTTTTTACTAAGAACTTTGCTGTCATTAGAACCATTTGAGTTCAGGCAAGAATTGACCTACCATTCATTTCAGAATGGTATCAGGGCATGAAATGATTTTATATAGAGTTCATGTTGGTCTATCAAAAAAGTCACTGTCAGCTTCCAGTTAAACATGGCAGATTAAATATGCATTAATCTCTGCTCCCTCCTTAACTCCACTAATAGGGTAAAAAGACATAAATCCACAGGAAAAAGGAAACAGCAGAGTAGCTGAAATGTTAACACAATTTTGGAAGCTGAAAACCAGGTAAGCAAATGGGAAGTCATGGCAGAGGAGGAGAAAACTGAGAATTGTGAAGAAAAAAGGTAATTATAGCAACGACATCTCTCAGCTGTTCATAGTAGTTACTTAGTCCTAGTAAGTATATAATTCAAGAATTAAATATTGATTTAACCCAAAATAATTATATAAATCTACAGTGAAGAGGGGAGAAGCAGGTATGTGTATGTGTGTGTGCGTGTAAGGGATGAGTGGTTTTTACAGCAGGAAGATGATACTTTACAGCAGCAAGTATAATAAAACTGAACATCAAAAAACATGAAAATCAAAACATGAGCAATAATGGAGGTAAATACCAAAAGAAATATCTAAAGTAAACATTTCCTATGGAAAGAAGAATCTGGAATGTGAAACAGAGGAGCAGGGGAAAGCAGTTTTCTGGTATAAGAGTTATAGACCAACAGTCCTATAAATATTTTTAAATAATGTGAATATAAGAATTTAATTAAAAGCAATTACTTTAAAAGCAAGGTAAAAAGTACAGAAAAGAGTAAAGGTCACATTTTCTTTGCTTCTTAGATCGATAGAGAGATGACTTGTAGATACAGATTTATATTTTGAGCCTCTTGCATGGTCCTTTCATTTATGCTGTATGGAATTTTTCTTTGTGTGAAGGTGACTTTGAAACCAGTGGGAGGTTCTGACTGAGAGTTCTGCATGGGAGTGTTGCCTGACCTCTAGAATCTGACTCATGAATAGAAAGCAATAAGATGTCAAGCATATATGCTGTTTCTTCAGAAAGCAAGCGCTCTTTCAAAGATGTTGTGGTAAGTAATGGACCATTAGCCAGAAATTTCATTTATAGAACATCATATCATTCAACTGGTCATGTTAACAAATGCCTCTTGATCATGTTGATGGTGCTATTATGTTTTTTGTTATTAACATTTAAGGAACCAGCTTAAAATTATTTTCTGATATAAAATAAGCTTGCTCTATTCAAAGAAAACTATTTTTTTCGTTGTTTAGGAAAATTGCAGTTGTTCATAACTATACTAGAACATATACCTTAAGAGATGTATTTATTTTTTGGCACACACTTCCACCTCTAAAAATTTACCTTTAAATAAACATAGTTTTCAGTTTTTTGAAGAACTGTTCTTACATATAAAAGTTTTCACTTAGACTGGCGATTCGTTTAACATATGGTAATATACATGTTTCAATGACATCCTCCCAAATCATCCCACACTTGCCCTCTCCCACAGAGTCCAAAAGACTGTTCTGGGATGAACCAGAGGGATGGGATGAGGAGGGAGATGGGAGGGGGGTTCAAGATGGGAAAAATATGTACACCCGGGGCAGATTCATGTCAATGTATGGCAAAACCAATACAATAATGTAAAGTAATCAGCCTCCGATTAAAATAAATAAAATTAAAAAAAAATCAGACATAGTAAAAAAAAAAAAGTTTTCACTTAGAGCCTTTGAATTAATCTCTGTGACCCTTGTTTAGTCCCTGCGTCCAATTATATTTAACTAGAATAAGAAAAAGCAGATCAGTCCTGGGTGTTCATTGGAAGGACTGATGTTAAAGCTGAAACTCCAATACTTTGGCCACCTCGTGCAAAGAGTTGACTCACTGGGAAAGACTCTGATGCTGGGAGGGATTTGGGGCAGGACAAGAAGGGGACGACAGAGAATGAGATGGCTGGATGGCATCACCGACTCGATGGACATGAGTTTGAGTGGACTCCGGAAGTTGGTGTTGGACAGGGAGGCCTGGCGTGCTGTGATTCATGGGGTCGCAAAGAGTCGTACACGACTGAGTGACTGAACTGAACTGATACTAAGAAAATTTTTTTTCTTTTTATGAACATTCAGTTCACTTCAGTTGCTCAGTCATGTCCGAATCTTTGCAACTCCATGGACTGCAGCACGTCAAGCTTCCCTGTCCATCACCAACTGCTGGAGACTACTCAAACACATATCCATTGTGTTGGTGATGCCATCCAACCATCTCATCCTCTGTCGGCCCCTTCTCCTCCCGTCTTCAATCTTTCCCAGCATCAGGACCTTTTATAATGAGTCAGCTGTTCGCATCAGGTAGCCAAAGTATTGGAGTTTCAGCTTCAGCATCAGTCCTTCCAATGAAAACTCAGGACTGATTTGCTTTAGGATGGACTGGCTGGATTTCCTTGCTGTTCAAGGGATTCTCAAGAATCTTCTCCAACACCACACTTCAAAGGCATCAATTCTTCAGTGCTCAGCTTTCTTTATAGTCCAACTCTCACATCCACACAGGACTACTGGAAAAACCATAGCTTTGACTAGATGGACCTTTGTTGGCAAAGTAATGTCTCTGCTTTTGAATACGCTGTCTAGGTTGGTCATACTTTCCTTCCAAGGAGCAAGTGTCTTTTAATTTCATGGCTGCAGTCACCAACTGCAGTGATTTTGGAACCCCAAAATATAAAGTGTCTTACTGCTTCCATAGTTTCCCAATCTATTTGTCATGAAGTGATGGGACCAGATGCCATGATCTTAGTTTTCTGAATGTTGAGCTTTAAGCCAACTTTTCACTGTCCTCTTTCACTTTCATCAAGGGGCTCTTTAGTTCTTCCTCGCTTTCTGCCATAAGGGTGGAGTCATCTGCATACCTGAAGTTATTGATATTTCTCGTGGCAATCTTGATTCCAGCTTGTGCTTCATTCAGTCCAACATTTCTCATGATGTACTCTTCATATAAGTTAAATAAACAAGGTGACAATATACAGCCTTGACATACTCCTTTCCCGATTTGGAACCCGTCTGAAGTTCCATGTCCAGTTCTAACTGTTGCTTCCTGACCTGCATACAGATTTCTCAGGAGGCAGGTCAGGTGGTCTGGGATGCCCATCTCTTTCAGAATTTCCCACAGTTTGCTGTGATCCACACAGTCAAAGACTTTCGCACAGTCAATAAAGCAGAAGTAGATGTTTTTCTGGAACTCTGTTGCTTTTTCTATGATCCAGCGGATGTTGGCAATTTGATCTCTGGTTCCTCTGTCTTTTCTAAATCCAGCTTGAACTTCTGGAAGCCCACGGTTCATGTACTGTTGAAACCTGGCCTGGAGAATTTTGAGCATTACTTTGCTAGCCTGTGAGATGAGTGCAATTGTGCGGTAGTTTGAGCATTCTTTGTCATTGCCTTTCTTTGGGATTGGAATGAAGACTGACCTTTTCCAGTCCTGTTGCCACTGCTGAGTTTTGCAGATTTGTTAGCATATTGAGTGCAACACTATCACAGCATCATCTTTTTTCTATAGTTCTTCTGTGTATTCTTGCCACCTCTTTTTAATATCTTCTGCTTCTGTTAGGTCCACACCGTTTCTGTCCTTTATTGTGCTCATTTCTGCATGAAATGTTCCCTTGGTATTGCCAATTATATTGAAGAGATCTCTAGTCTTTCCCATTCTATTGTTTTCCTCTTCTTCTGTATAGTCAGCAAAAACAAGACCAGGAACTGACTGTGGCTCTGATCATGAAACCCTTATTGAAAAATTCAGACTTAAATTGAAGAAAGTAGGAAAAACTACACTAGACCATTCAGGTATGACCTAAAACAAATTCCTTACGATTATACAATGGAAGTGACAAATAGTTTCAAGGGATTAGATCTGATAGACATATTACCTGAAGAACTATGGACGGAGATTCATGACACTGTACAGAAGGCAGGGATCAAGACTATCCCCAAGAAAAAGAAATGCAAAAAGGCAAAACGGTTGTCTGAGGAGGCCTTACAAATAACTGAGAAAAGACAAGACACAAAAAGCAAAGGAGAAAAGGAAAGAAATACCCATTTGAATTCAGAGTTCCAATGAATAGCAAGGAGAGATAAGAAAGCCTTCCTCAGTGGTCAGTGAAAATAAGTAGAAGAAACCACTAGAATGGGAAAGACTAGAGATCTCTTCAAGAAAATTAGAGATACCAAGGGAACATTTCATGCAAAGATGGGCACAATAAAGGACAGAAATGGCATGGACCTAACAGAAGAAGAAGATATTAAGAAGAGGTGGGAAGAATACATGGAAAAACTATATATAAAGATCTCCATGACCGAGAAAACCACGATAGTGTGTGAGCACTCACCTAGAGTCAGACATGCTGGAATGTGAAGTCAAGTGGGCATTAAGAAGCAGCACTACAAACAAACTAGTGGAGGTGATGGAATTCCAGTTGAACTATTTCATATCCTAAAAGATGATGCTGTAAAAGCACTGCACTCAATATGCCAGCAAATTTAGAAAACTCAGCAGCGGCAACCAGACTGGAAAAGGTCAGTTTTCATTCCAATCCCAAAGAAAGGTAATTCCAAAGAAGCCTCAAACTACCGCACAATTGCACTCATCTCACAGGCTAGCAAAGCAATGCTCAAAATTCTCCAGGCCAGGTTTCAATAGTACATGAACCGTAGGCTTCCAGAAGTTCAAGCTGGATTTAGAAAAGACAGAGGAACCAGAGATCAAATTGCCAACATCCGCTGGATCATAGAAAAAGCAACAGAGTTCCAGAAAAACATCTACTTCTGCTTTATTGACTGTGCGAAAGTCTTTGACTGTGTGGATCACAACAAACTGTGGGAAATTCTGAAAGAGATGGGCATCCCAGACCACCTGACCTGCCTCCTGAGAAATCTGTATGCAGGTCAGGAAGCAACAGTTAGAACTGGACATGGAACTTCAGACGGGTTCCAAATCGGGAAAGGAGTATGTCAAGGCTGTATATTGTCACCTTGTTTATTTAACTTATATGAAGAGTACATCATGAGAAATGTTGGACTGAATGAAGCACAAGCTGGAATCAAGATTGCCACGAGAAATATCAATAACCTCAGATATGCAGATGACACCACCTTTATAGCAGAAAGCGAGGAAGAACTAAAGAGCCTCTTGATGAAAGTGAAAGAGGACAGTGAAAAGTTGGCTTAAAGCTCAACATTCAGAAAACTAAGATCATGGCATCTGGTCCCATCACTTCATGACAAATAGATTGGGAAACTATGGAAGCAGTAAGACACTTTATATTTTGGGGTTCCAAAATCACTGCAGTTGGTGACTGCAGCCATGAAATTAAAAGACACTTGCTCCTTGGAAGGAAAGTATGACCAACCTAGACAGCGTATTCAAAAGCAGAGACATTACTTTGCCAACAAAGGTCCATCTAGTCAAATCTATGGTTTTTCCAGTCATGTATGTCTGTGTTTTTCCAGTCATGTATGGATGTGAGTGTTGGACTATAAAGAAAGCTGAGCACCAGAGAATTGATGCTTTTTAAGTGTGGTGTTGGAGAAGATTCTTGAGAGTCCCTTGTACTGCAAGGTATCCAGCCAGTCCATCCTAAAGGAAATCATTCCTGAATAATCATTGGAAGGACTGATGTTGAAGCTGAAACGCCAGTGCTTTGGCTGATACCATACCTGATGCGAAGAGCTGACTCATTATAAAAGCCCCTGATGCTGGGAAAGATTGAAGGCGGGAGGAGAAGGGGCCGATAGAGAATGAGATGGTTGGAAAGCATCACCGACTCGATGGATATGAGTTTGTCCAGATGTTGGTTATGGACAGGGAGGCCGGGTGTGCTGCAGTCCATGGAGTTGCAAAGATTCGGACATGACTGAGCAACTGATCTGTACTGAACTGAAATATATTTTTTAAAAGCAGGAAAAGGGGGCACAGAGAATGCCTTGTATAAGGTCAGATAGTGATGTAGCTGGTCTTTGAAGCCAAGCAGTGGGTACCTGAAGCCATGCTCTTCATTATTGTGCTTTCTTTCTCATGGATCACCATTCTAAGCAGTGATATCTAACTGCTTAGGAAAATGTCTTGTAGGACTCAAAGGACATGAAAAAGGAGAAGAATGTTAAATGCAGTTTGTTTAGAGAAATTCCTCAAGCTATATTTGCTCCTCCTTTTCCCTTTCATGTCCCCAAATCTCATTCCAGCTGAAACAAATAAGCAAATATGCAAACAAACAAAAATCAAGAAATCATCATTCTCAGGTAATAGAATCTTATTGACAAATTGAAACAGAATAATTAATTGGGATGCAGTTTGTATCATTTATGCTCTGGTCTTATAAAGACAAAAACCCAGGCCACATTTGTGTCAAAGGGATTTCAAAAACTGAAATGGAATTCTTAGAACATAAGGAAATCTTGACCGCTAAAGATTAGAACAATCTTCTATAATTAGGAGGAGTATACTTTGGGTTTTCCCTGGTAGCTCAAATGGTAAAGAATCTGCCTGCAATGTGGGAGACTGGGATTCGATCCCCTGGAGAAGAGAGTGGCTACCCACTCTGGTATTCTTGCCTGGAGAATTCCATGGACAGGAGAGCCTGGCGTGCTAAATACCATGGGATCTCTAAGAGTCGGACATGACTGAGTGATTAACACACATGCTTTGGGTAGTGAGTGAAGTCGCTCAGTCGTGTCCGACTCTTTGTGACCTCATGGACTGTAGTCTACTAGGCTCCTCCATCCATGGGATTTTCCTGGCAAGGGTACTGGAGTTTGTTTCCATGTCCTTCTCCAGGGGATCTTCCCAACCCAGGGATCGAACCCAGGTCTCCTGCATTGCAGGCAAACAGTTTACCATCTGAGCCACAGGAAAGCTCCATATCTCATCCCCAAAGACTTTCCCCACCTATTAACTTGCCTGAGGTCACGTTTTTAGTCATCATCCCTTTGGAAGAAGACAGTACTATTTCCAGACATTAAACAAGTACTATTTTAGCATCTTAAAGTATGTGAAACTATTAGATGACTCGACTTTCTTTTCTGAGAAAAATGCTTGCTCAGAGGCAGTGGCTGTTATTATGGTGTCAGGTGAAAGATGATGGTGTAACTTTATTTTTTAATATTTATTTATTTATTTTGCTTTGCCAGGTCTTAGTTGTGGCATGCAAACTCTCAGTTGTTATCATATCTGGTTCCCTGACCAGAGACTGAACCCAGGAACCCCCGCATTAGGAGCATGGAGTCTTACCACTGGACCACCAGGGAAGTCCATGATAGTGTAACTTTAAATCTTGCACATTTTGTCTGTTTTCAAGTCCTTCCTAGAGTTGATTTATATTGCAAAACAACACAGAGTCATCAAACAGTAGCCTACATTTCTCTCATAAAGTTCTATAAAGAATTTATTTATTCATTATACATTTAATGTCTTTGCAGCATTGCTTGTAATAATAGCAAAACAATCTATGCCTTCAAAAAAGAACTGATTAGATAAATTTTAGTATGTACATAAAGCAGTTGTAAACGAGAAAAATAAACACTTCATGTACTAAAAACTGAACGACTGCCAACATACCTTAAAGTAGTAGAAAGGAATATGTCAGTATAGTGTTAATTGTATGCCATTTTATTGTAAGAAAGAAGTGAAATGAGACTATGTATTCACATTTTCTTCTGTTTGAATAAAGAATCAACTTGGAGGTAAATCAGCAAGGGATAGGGGCAGCAGGGGGAAATGACCAAACTGGGGCAGGGTAGGTGACCAAATTATCAAATTATTTTGAACATCATGAAAGAGTCACTTGTTAAAAAATTTAGTGAGTGAAAATCCTACGTAAGAATAGAATTCCTGCAAACAAAGCAATATGGTATGGAGGCAAGTGTCCTCTACTTAGAATTGTAATATCTATGAGAATATAAAATAATTTAAGAGTTACTTAGATGTGCTGTCATAGAATTGTGTTGAATGTGTACACTGAAGACTAACTGCCAGGGACAAAATCCTGGCTGTCCATGTATTAACCGTGGATTAAATTAGATGATGTATGTAAAAAACACTTGGCACAAGGTGAATGCTCATTATAAAATGAAAATTTATATTTTAAAAAGAACAATAGGGATATTTTATATCCTATTGTAAGAATAATCAGAATAATCATTTTGGAAAGGGTGAACTTAAGTGTGTGCAATATAATTTAAATTTCAAAAGTGATTGGCATACATGGAACTGTTGCTGGGGTCAGAAGCTATTAATAGCTGACATTGTGATTTCTACCTGATTCCCTGCTTGAATTCTAGTTTAATGCCTTGTCCTACAACCATCCAGGTTGCCAAATCGTTATCTGCAAACTGACAAACCATTTCATGGGGAGAACTATTTCCATGGTGTCATGTTTGTCAACTTACAGTCCTACCTTATTCTAGCCCAAATGAATCTTATGTTTCATTGGGATTGGGGTCTCTATAGCACCTGTGCTGACAACAGCTATTGAGTACTTGATTAAAAACATAAAGGTTATATGAAAACTCTGTGCTATTTTTCTAAATTTTCTATAATCTAAAATTATTTCGAAATAAAAAGTTAATACACACATGTTCACAAAATAGGGATATACAAATGCTAAAAATCTATATTCCTATTTTGTGAAGCTATGAAGAACCTAGAGAGTGTATTAAAAAGCAGAGACATCACTTTGGTGACAAAGATCTGTATAGTCAAAGCTATGGTTTTTCCAACAGTCATGTACGGATGTGAGAGTTGGATCATAAAGAAGGCTGAGCACTGAATAATTGATGCTTTTGAATTATGGTGTTGGAGAAGACTCTTTGGAGTCCCTTGGACAGCAAGGAGATCCAACCAGTCCATCCTAAAGTAAATCAGTACTGAATATTCACTGGAAGGACTTATGCTGAAGCTGAAGCTCCAATATTTTGGCTGCCTGATGCGAAAAGCCAACTCATTAGAAAAGACCCTGATGCAGGGAAAGATTTAGGGCAGAGGAGAAGGCGGGGCAGAGAATGAGATGGTTGAATGGCGTCACTGACTCAATGTACATGAGTTTGAGCAAACTCCGGGAGCTAGTGAAGGACAGGAAAGCCTGGTGTGCTGCCATCCATAGAATTGCAGAGTTGGATGTGATTTAGCATCTGAACAACAATGATAATATACAAACACTATACAACATAAGATATTCCCAAGCTACTGTACAGCACAGGAAGGTCAGTTTAGTGTTCTGTGATGACCTAGAGGGACAGGATGGGAGAGGAGTGGAAGGGAGATTCAATGGGGGGAGTATATGTATACATATAGTTGATTCACTTCGTTGTACAGCAGAAAGTAACAAAACCACATAGAGCAATTACACTACAATTAAAAATAAAATATTGTTAAGCTCATTACTAATCATGGAAAGTAAATTAAAAGAAAAATGAGATGCTATTACTCATAAAGACTATCAAGTGTTAGAATGTAGAGAAATAGGAACTCATACAATGATGTGGGAGAATAAGTTGGTATATTCGCTTTGGAAAATGATTTGGCAATATTAAGAAAAGTTGAAGTTATAGTGACACTATGATTTAGCAAATACACCCTTAAGCATATATCCTCAGTTAAGTTTTGTTCAGTCGCTCAGTCGTGTCTGACTCTTTGAGACCCCATGATTCACAGCACGCCAGGCCTCCCTGTCCATCACCAACTCCCGGAGTTCACTCAAACCCACCTCCATCGAGTCGGTGATGCCATCCATCCATCTCATTCTCTGTCGTCCGCTTCTCCTCCTGCTCCCAATCCCTCCCAGCATCGGAGTCTTTTCCAGTGAGTCAACTCTTCGCATGAGGTGGCCAAAGTATTGGAGCTTCAGCTTTAGCATCAGTCCTTCCAATGAACACCCAGTACTGATTTCCTTTAGAATGGACTGGTTGGATCTCCTTGCAGTCTAAGGGACTCTTAAGAGTCTTCTCCAACACCACAGTTCAAAAGTATAACTTCTTCAGCAATCAGCTTTCTTCACAGTCCAACTCTCACATCCACACATGACCACTGGAAAAACCATAGCCTTGACTAGATGGACCTTTGTTGGCAAAGTAATGTCTTTGCTTTTTAATATACTATCTAGGTTGGTCATAACTTTCCTTCCAATCAGTAAGCGTCTTTTAATTTCATGGCTGCAATCACCAACTGCAGTGGTTTTGGAGGGCAAAAGAAATAAAGTCTGACACTGTTTCCACTGTTTTTCCATCTATTTCCCATGAAGTGATGGGACCAGATGCCATGATCTTAGTTTTCTTAATATTGAGCTTCAAGCCAACTTTTTCACTCTCCTCTTTCACTTTCATCAAGAGGCTTTATAGTTCCTCTTCACTTTCTGCCATAAGGGTTGTGTCATCTGCATATCTGAGGTTATTGATATTTCTCCTAGCAATCTTGATTCCAGCCTGTGTTTCTTCCAGCCCAGCGTTCCTCATGATGTAAAGTGCATATAAATTAAATCAGCAGGGTGACCATATACAACCTTGAAGTACTCCTTTTCCTATTTGGAACCAGTCTGTTGTTCCATGTCCAGTTCTAACTGTTGCTTCCTGACCTGCATACAGGTTTCTCAAGAGGCAGGTCAGGTGGTCTGGTATTCCCACCTCTTTCAGAATGTTCCACAGTTTATTGTGATCCACACAGTCAAAGGCTTTGGCAGAGTCAATGAAGGAGAAATAGATGTTTTTCTGGAACTCTCTTGCTTTCTCCATGATCCAGCAGATGTTGGCAATTTGATCTCTGGTTCCTCTGCCTTTTATAAAACCTGCTTGAACATCTGGAAGTTCATGGTTCACGTATTGCTGAACGCTGGCTTGGAGAATTTTGAGAATGACTTTACTAGCGTGTGAGATGAGTCCAATTGTGTGGGAGTTTGAGCATTCCTTGGCATTGCCTTTCTTTGGGATTGGAATTAAGACTGACCTTTTCCAGTCCTGTGGCCACTGCTGAGTTTTCCAAATTTGCTGGCATATTGAGTGCAGCACTTTCATAGCATCATCTTTCAGGATTTGAAATAGCTCAACTGGAATTCCATCATCTCCACCAGCTTTGTTCGTAGTGCTGCTTCCTAAGGCCCACTTGACTCACATTCCAAGATGTCTGACTCTAGGTGAGTGATCACACCATCGTGATTATCTGGATTTTGGAGACTTTTTTGTATAGTTCTGTGTATGCTTGCCACCTCTTCTTAATATCTTCTGCTTCTATTAAGTCCATACCATTTCTGTCCTTTATCGAGCCCATCTTTGCATGAAATGTTCCCTTGGTATCTCTAATTTTCTTGAAGTGATCTCTTATCTTTCCTATTCTGTTGTTTTCCTCTATTTCTTTGCATTGATCACTGAGGAAGGCTTACTTATCTCATACCCTAGAGAAACTATATTCAAGAATGTTTATAGCAGCATTGTTCATGATAGCCCAGAAGGGGAAACAACCCACATCCATCCTCAATAGAAGAGATAATAGGTTGTTTTAATGGATGGAATTATAATCAAGATATCTATTACTCCCTCCTGAGTCTGTCCCCATGGGTGGATATTACTTCTCATCCTATTTCTATCAGGTTTGGCTATGGGATTTACAAAGAAATGCGAGTGAATATGGTGATTGCTAGAAAGTCACTGTGCAGACTTCCATCTTTCCCCTTTACCTTTCAGAGAGATCAGTGATGGTGTATATAGGGTCTGCTTTTTCAGGATGGGTCCTTTAATGAAGATATAAAGCAGAACAGCAACCAGATTGCAAAGAAAATACAATTATGAGAAACAAAATTTTGTTTCTGAAAGATCTTAAAGATTTGGGAGTTGTTTGTTAAAGCTGACTAATATGATTGTGATATGTTCAGGCCATAAAGTATTATACAGCAATGAAAACAATTGAACTAATGGCACAGCCAGAAATGAATAATTTAACAAATATGTCATTGAGTTAAATAAGCAAGTTCAGAAGAAAATGTAGAGAACATTCCATTTACAAAATTTCAAGACCAGGAATAAGTAAACTATACTGCTTAGGAATGTAGACTTAAATAGTACAATTATAAAGAAAAATGAATGACTTTATCATAAAAGTAAGCGTAATGGTTACCTCTGGGGGAGCAGCAGGTGGGTGTGATTGGAGAGAGAAATGAAAGGGGTTTCTGGGGCACTGACAGTGTTTTATTTCTTGGTCTGGTTAGTCAGATATTTGCTTTATAATTAGCCTTGAATTATACATATGTTTTATGCACTCTTATCTATGCATTTTCTTCACAGTTTTAAAAATAAATAAATATTATATATAATATATACGGATTCACTTTTACAAATGCTTATGGATCAAGTTCTACTTTTGTCAAATATGCATTTAACAAATTTACTATATTTCTGAAATGGATACAATGGATACAGAATTTCTAACCTGAACAATTGCACTGGAACTTTGGTCTTATCCTGATATTCTAGAGGGAGATGTGATCTAATTATCCCATTGATTTCTTGATTTTCAGTCAGAGAGGAAATCATGGTCTCTCTCTCTCTTTTAAAAGAGTTTTTGAAAAGCAAATATCTTCTTCAGTAATACTAGAATGACTTTTGCCTGAAAGTGTTTTTGCTAATGTGACATATTTTAAAAATTAATTTTGTTTTATTTTCCAAAAAAGCTAATACCAGTGTAAATGAGATCAGTTAATCAGTGGTAAGAAAGGTAATTGCTGTAGTTATTCAATAATGGTTTCTCCTTTTAAGTGAAGTTTAATTTCAGGTGTACCAGAAGGGATCTAAATATTGTCATTTATATCATTAGATATGGACAAAACCATGATTTAAGCGAATGCAAATCACTTGGTATGGAAAAAATTCTCTTTAAAATAAATTAATGCCTACCAACTCTATGAACCTTTCAACCTACTCCTGAAGAGTTTCTTTCAGAAGGTATTTTCAAGTTAACAAGAGTAGAAAGAACAATAACAAAATAAACTCACATTGAGGATTTAGATTTAACTTGGATTTAGGTTTAACTTGAACGTAAACCTTGAACAAGCAGCTTATTATCAGGGACCAGCCTCGATATGGCCCAGGGTATCCTCGGGATGAACGGCGTCGGCGTCAGAGAGAGAGAGAAAGAGAGAGATACAGGGGCTGATGATTCCTTGGTTTACACTGGAAACCAATAAAACCCCAGCACGGGGTTTGCTCTGTTTACGTAGGCCGCAGGCGCCCTCTCGAATCACTGGAGGCACCCCACCAGGGCACCCCCTCGAGTGGGTCTTAGAAGCCCAGGCAGATAAGTAAACTCAGAGGGCCCAGCGCTCCAAGGATCTCAACCAGAAAAAGGAGAATAGAGAAAAGGACGGAAAAAGAGAAAGAACGACACGGGGAGACCAAGCTTCAGTGAGCAAGGCCCAAAACTTTATTTTCCAGTGCTGCTTTTATACCCTAAGTTATGCGCATAAGAAGCAGAGAAAGGGAGGTATAGAGTCACGCCAAAATCACGTGGGGTCAGCAGTCTTGATTCTTATCAGGATCAGGGCTTATTTTTGTGTGTCTAGCGATAAAAGTTTTAGGTGGTTTACATCATCTTCTGGCCAGGGGGCCTGCTAACAGTTTTATGGCCCTCTCTCCTAACAATAGGTTAGTTAGCAAGTAAAAGGCTTATATTCTTTTAAGGTGACTTTCCTAAAGTTAGGTGCTAGACACATAACAAAGTTACATTCCTATAAGGCACCGGTGTAGTGAGCTGCAAGAAAGGAATTTATTAACTTAAGATCTGATGTGGTTAAATCAAAGGCTACTACTTATATTCTCTATATGTGATTAATATATTTCCAAGGATACAATAGATAGAGGAAACTTTGCAGCAAGCATTGATTCAACAATGAAATCTTTTTTAGTACTACTCTAATGATTTTAACTTCTTCAACAGATTCCTGTATTTTAGAATATTAGGCTTTCTGTCCTTGCATGGCTGGGAGGCTATAAACAGTCACACTCATAGTTGTAAGAGCCCGGACAAACTTGTCATGCAAGTTAGAAAGCTATCAGAGGGGCTTGGATTGGAACACTCCTATTAAGCCGAGGAGAACTTTTAAACTACAGCTCTGAATTAATGTTTTCAGAGAAAGGTGGTTGGGGGGAAGCCCCCGTAAGTATTAGAGGACTTGGTAAGAGGCGTAAGATAGTAAAGCAGTCAGACTCCCGTTTTCTTTGGGGTAGATGCTCAGGTAAGTCCAGGGGGTTCCTCGAGTCCTGATCAGCCTTTGCCCGTCAGGCCTCTTCCCCAGTTGACCTTTGCCATGGGTAGGATTTCCCTCGCTGGCTCCCGGCAGCTTATCCTCTCTAAACGCTAGCATCTCATCATCTGTAAAGAAACCAATTGTTTGGAGGGGAAAACAGAGTGTGGATGAGGGTCTTTAAGGAGAAGGGTCCACCAGCTTGTGATGTCTGCTTAGTGTTAATCCCCTTTCACCCAGTGGATACCAATCTAAAGTCTTCCCACTCATTGCTATGCAGTACCCCAGCTGCTTAACTGACACCTAGATACTTAATGGGTGTTAGGTTGATATGTGGCCCTTATGGCATGCTGTGATGAATTTAGTGATATATATTCCATTTTTGTGGCATCAACTGTGAGTGCTATGTAGGGTTCAGATCCAACCAACTGATGGATGATTCCTTAGATATGTAGTGCCTCCCTAATTATTGCAGAAATATCTTCTTTCCATAAGCCTGCCTCTTCTCTGATTACCCTGTCACTTATAAAACTCTGGTTGGTGAACCCTTATTCCTCTGGGAATCCTGGATAGTACGAATATCAATATGTTTTGATATTTTCTGTTTGATGTTGGTCACTTAGCTGTGTGGTAAATTTCTGGTAGGTGGGAGGGAGATTACGAAGGAGGAGGTGCTTTGGAAACATCTGACAGCAGGGATCCCCATCCCCTGAGCCACAGGCTGGTATTGGTCTGTGGCCTGCTAGGAACCAGGCTGCACAGCAGGAGGTGAGTGGCAGGTGAGCAAGTGAAGCTTCATCTGTATTTACAGCCACTCCCCATCACTTGCATTACCTCCAGAGCTCCATCTCATGTCCGATCAGAAGATTCATTAGAGCCTCATAGGAGTTCAAACCCTGCTGTGAACTGCACATGCAAAGGATCTAGGTTGCAAGCTCTAATGCCTGATGATCTGAGGTGGAGCTGAAGTGGTGATACTAGTGCTAGGGAGCAGCTACAAATTTAGATTACCATTAACAGAGAGGGTTGACTGCACAGAGACTGTAATAAATCAATTGCTTGCAGACTCATATCAAAACTCTATCAGTGAGTGGCAAGTGATGGTGAGTTGTAGAATTATTTCATTATATATCACAATGTCATAATAATAGAAATAAATTGCATGACAAATGTAATGCAATTGAACCATCCCAAAACCATCTTCTGCCCTCTGGCCCATGGATAAATTGTTTTCCATGAAATTGTTCCTGGTTCCAAAAAGAGGATTCATCAAAAAATGGGTTCTGTTCTTTCCCTCCTACCTTTACAAGCTGTCCTTTTTCCTAGAGAGGCAGTGGTGGTTAGTGGACACGGGAGCAGACTGCCAGCCTGCCAAACTCCCAATCCTGATTTTGCCACTTACTACCATTGTATTAACACTTGTGTTTTTGTCTTCACCTGTAAAATAAGCATGTTATTATAGAGTTTTGGTGAAGATTAAATGAGTTAGTACATGTGCAGAATTTAGAACAATGCCAGGCATATAGCTAACACTATTCAGGTGTTATTATTATTAATATTAATATAGATTTTACATTTATGGCTTCCATTTTAAACAATGCTTGGGGAAAGAATTTCTCTGTTAGAAGTTTGATTACCCTTAGACTAGGTGATGGCTGAAGGCTCTTCTTGTACTAACATTCTATGGCCTTATCTTACTTGAGGCCACACTTTTCTTTCATGGTGAGGTGATAATTATATCAAGATGATGTGATTTGGCATGAACAGCTTTCAAGCACAAGAGTGTTAATATGAAAGAATGAGTACTAAAGGTTTGTTGCCTTTTAATTACATTATATAAACCAAATCAACTACTCATTGTCCTGATAGCGCATTTTAAACTACTTTCAGTTGGAGAACATATCCTGCTCTAACTGTTCCTTCTCCATTGACTGATTGCAGCCCAATCTAATGAAAGTTAGCCAAAGGATATCTGCAGCCTCCCAAATTAAGTTTATATGATCCTTACTTAAATTTGTTACTTGAAAACACTCCATCATATTGAAAGCAAAATAATACCAGGGCTAAAAAGTTAATGAAAAACCTAATTAACTTGGCTGGCTAGCTTTCTGTTGTCAATTTTACTAGGGTAAAGGGCTTACAGAGCCTCAGATAGTGGAAGTCTTGATTTGAACAGCAACAGACACTTAGCTAGTAGAGTATTAAGAAATATCATAAAATAGGTGCCTCAGAAATCCCTTCTAAAATTCATCTATGCCAATCCTGTACTTCCCAACTTCCTGAAAGCTACTGCTGAGCAAGACCTCTGTCCCCAGTATACTCTCTATACTTCTAATGATGGGCATGCAAAGGTAAAGTGTAAAGAAAATTCTATTTTTTAAAGTAAATAAGGCTGTGGATAGAAATGCAAACCTCTGTGTTTGAGTGTGTGCATTTGGATATAAGTGGACAGTACTGGCTATTGAAAAAAATTAAAATAAAAACTAATTTAAATAGATGATACAATGTAACCAGACCATTATAGCATTAAACTTTGAGTCTTATAGGGAGTAACTCCCATGCATACTTACAAGCTATGCATGCCAGAAGGGCAACAACACTTAGGTTTTTTTTTTTAAGAGCACTTATATTGATAGTGCACTCACAAAGTCCCCATAAATTTTTTTTGTGTTGCTCTTATGTGAGCATGTAATGTTCATGCTCTATGTGAAAATTATTATATGTAAGTAATACATTCTATCTAAGTTAAAATGAGACTGTATTGTCACACTCATTATTTTATGTGTGGGAAATCAATACACATAACTGTACATATTTATGAAATACATAGATATTAATAGGGACCAGTTGTTACTACTTACTTTACTTATTGAATACTTTAACAAATATTAATTAAATGTCTCCTATTAACCAGGTGCTATGGTAGTGCTGTAGATTGAGTATTAAGTAAAACAGTTATATTTACAGTTTTCATGGAGATTATGTGGTATAAGAAACTGGTAAGAAAGAAGTACATAAATCAGTGTGCAGGGCCTATGAGAGTAATACAGAGAACCTACTTTAGATTACAGGATCATAGTAGGTTGTCCTAAGGAAGTGACATTTAAACAGAAACCCAATGAAGAATGGGTACAATGTTTCAGGTAGAAACACATTATGTGCAAAGGCCCTAAGATGATAAACTGCTTGGCATATCCAAAGAATGCCGAATACAAGTATGACCGGTACAAAATAAGTGATAGATGAGAAGATGGATGATGGATGAGGCTGAATTATGGACAAAGACCAGATGATGCAGGGGCTTAAAGAACCACAATAAAAAGTTATGGGTTTATTCAAATGAATGAGAAAGAATTGAAAGGTTTAAAACAGTATTATATAATCCACTCTATATAATGAGAATCACTCTGGTTGTTCCATGTAGAATCATACAGAGAGTCTAGAGAGGAAATAAGGAGACTGATTTGAAAGGCTTTTTTTTGCAGTCTGGGTGGTAACAGTGTCGGTGAGAATGAAGAGAGCATAATTGAGATATATTTTGGAGGTAAAATAGACTGATTTTGGTAGTAGAATGAGTATGGGATGGGCAGGAAGATAAGGATAGAAGCCTGTGACTTGAGCGACTGAACAAATGGTGGTGTTATTTACAGGGACCTGGAGGATTTGGGTGAGGAGTATGTTTAAGAGAAATGTTAAAGAATTTGTTTATAACATAAGAAGTCTATGCAACATCCTAATCATTTGAAATTCTGATTCCTTGCATGAGACTTGATGATTTAAGTCTAGAGACTAGAATGTAATTGCAGTTATATAACAAAAATCCCTTGCCCAGGTGATTTGTTTTCACAGGCAATGCCACTTTGATTAGTAATGGCAAAACTATATTTATATCACGTGCTTATTGTAAAATGTAAATAGATATGTACTCTGAGCACATACTATATACTATTAGGCATTTCAGACACATTAGATTGCAATTGACCTTCAAACCAACCCTGTAGGGCTTGCAGTGAAATTTAACCATTGTTTGAGAGATGACAATGGTAAAATTCAGAGAAGTGAAATGATTTGCCCAAGTTTATACATCTACTATATGTGTGACATATTTGAAAGGGGTAAAAGTATTAAATTTTTATTATCTACAGTTTTTCTACCTTATCTTTTTTTAAGCTTTGTATTTGGTAAAGTATACATAATATAAGATTTCTGATTTAGACCATTTTTAACTACACAAGTCAGTGGCGTTAGGTATGTTCATGTTGTCATATAACCATCACCTCTACACATTTTCAGAACTTTTTGATCATCCCAAATAGAAACTTTGTAACTATTAAAAAATAATTCCTATTCTTCCCCTCCTACCCTGCCCCTTTCTCTGGTAACATCTAACCTACGTTCTGTCCTCTATGAATTTGCATGTTTAGATATTTCATATATGTGGAATCATACAACATATGTCTTTTTGTATATGGCTTATTTCAACTACAGTAGTATTTTCAAAGTTTATCTATGTTATAATGTGCAGGAGAATTTATTTCCTTTTTATTGCTGATTAATATCCCATTGCGTGTGTGTATCTATGTGTGCATGCTCAGTTGTGTCAGACTCTTTGCCACCCCATTAACCATAGCCTGCCATGTTCCTCTGTTCATGGAATTTTCCAGGCAAGAATTCTGGTGTGGGTTGCCATTTCCTTCTCCAGGGGATCTTCCTGACTCAGGGATTGAACCCGGGTCTTCTGCATCTCTGGCATTGGGAGGTGGATTCTTTATCACTGAGCCACCTGAGAAGCCTATGTGTATCTTTATCTACCTGTATTTATCTATCATAGGTTTTGTATCACTTCATTGTTGATGGAAAAGCATTGTTTCCACCTTTTTGCTATTGTGAATAATGCTATTATAAACACTGGTGCATAATTACCTGTCTGATTCCTTTCATTTAATCTTTTTGGTATATTCCTAAGACTAAAATTAGTGGATCATATGGTAATTTTACATCTAATTTTAACAGAAACACTCAACTGTTTTCCACAGCAGCTGCACCATTTTATATTCCAATCAGTAATGCTTAAGGGTTTCAGTTTCTTCACATCTTCACCAACACTTATTAATTGCTGATTTTCTTTAACATGGCTTAGTTATTTTTAAAATTTGCTTCCAGTTTAACATATAATTAACATATAACATTGTATTAGTTTAAGGTGTACAGCATATTATTTGATATGTATAAATATTGCAAAATGATTACCACAATAAGTTTAGTTACCAGCCGTCACTTTTTTTAAATGATAGTCATCCTCATGTGTGTAAAGTAATATCTCATTGCATTTTTATAATAACTAATGAGCATTGTGCCATATGCTCTTTGGTCCTTTTCGTATCTTCTTTGCAAAAATGTCATCTACATTTCCATTATCATTGTAGAAATGTCTTCCCATTTTTTTTTTTTGCCCCTTTTTGAATAGGATTTTTGTTGATTCATAGGAGTTCTTTATATAGTCTGGATTTTTTAATGCCTCATCAATATATGGTTTTCAGATATTTTCTTCCATTTCTTACCTATGTTTTATTTTATAGCCATTGTGCCTTTATGATGTGGATCCAAGCTATAAATAAAGAGAATTGAAGAAACCAAAAAAGGATTAATTGGTTTTGTTTATAGAAAATGCAGAGATACAAGGAAAAAGACAAGATATCCAGAAACTGAAAGATGAGGACAAGAATAGAGCAAGGGAAACTGAAGAGAGGGACAAATGATGAGAGTAATTCATGTGGGAAGACAGATAAGAGTTGTTGGGCATGAAACTTTGTGGAGATGTGTGTAAATTAATTCTTTGAAATATAATTTTGTTATGGAAAAAGCTGAATTATATAAATCACAAGAAAAAAGCAGTTTTATTCTTTCTGAGTGTTGGGATTATAAGATTACCTCCATTTTCCCCACCTGAGTTTGGGATTCATTAAAATATTTATAGATACAAATGAGAAAGAGTTACCAAAAAATAATTTATTTAAGTGGTAAAGCTGATAATAGATAATATGTCTTATATCCATGGGCAAGAAGCCTTTATTATACCATATTGCAGAATTAGACAGAATTATTCACCCAGGCAAAGGTGGTACTGGAAAACTTCAAGTCAACTTGTATGAGTACACAGAAGAGGGGAACAGAATATACACTCCCTGTAGATGGCAAGATCTTAGTTAAAAACAAGATGTAGAGGCCAAGAGATACATCTAGTTCCATATTCCAGATCTACCATTCTCATAAGACACAAAACTCATCTCCAGGAGTGGAGTATGTGAGAGAGTACAGAGAACCCAGGGATGTTTTTAAAATTGATAGCCCACTACATGGAATGAAACATCAGATGGGGAAAGAAGCATTCTTCTTCTAATATGCAGCACTACCCCTGAAACCCAAGTCTGCTAAATAGTTCTTTCTTGTACCTTGTATGGTTTCCAGGCAGATTTTATATCAATAGCTTTTCTAGTCATTCTTGAATCACAAAAGTCCAGTTCAGGTAAGGCAATATTCTTGTTCGGCCTAATATTCCCCTGTGACTTTGGTTATTGGGGATCCAGGAAGTGACTTGGAGTTGAAGAAACTATGACTGTATTGAAGGATCCACATCATGTTTATGTTGTGAAGCAAGCCAACACTAGCACAGACTGGATCTCAGATATTTTTAATATAATGTCGACTAGGGCTTCAAGTCGGCTATAGACAAGTATTTCTACAGAGGCTACTGAGGGAACTACTACACAATTATTAGGCATGGGAGGAGTATGGGGGAGAGCTATAGATAGGTAAATACCCTTACAGTCTCTTACAAATAGCTGAGAAGAGAAGAGAAGCGAAAGGCAAAGGAGAAAAGGAAAGATATACTACTCAACTGAATGCGGAATTCCAGAGAATAGCAAGGAGAGATAAGGAAGTCTTCTTAAGTGAACAATGCAAAGAAATAGGGGGAAGCAGTAGAATGGGAAAGACTAGAGATTTCTTCAAGAAAATAAAGAGCTACCAAGGGAACATTTCTTGCAAAGATGGGTACAATAAAGGACAGAAAGGACAAGAACCTAACAAGCAGAAGGGATTAAGAAGTAGCAGGAATATACAGAAGAACTGTACAAAAAACTCTTAATGACCCAGATGACCACAATGGTGTGGTCACTCACCTGCAGACAGACAACCTGGAGTGTGAAGTCAACTGGGACTTAGGAAGAATTACTATGAACAAAGTTAGTGGAGGTGATGGAATTCCAGCTGATCTACTTAAAATCTTAAAGGATGCTGCTGCTAAAGTGCTGCACTCAATATGCCAGCAAATTTGGAAACTCAGCAATGGCCACAGAACTGGAAAAGGTCAGTTTTCATTCCAACCCCAGAGAAGGGCAATGCCAAAGAATGTTCAAACTACTGCACAATTGCACTCATTTCACATGCTAGCAAGGTCATCCTCAAAATCCTTCAAGCTAGGCTTCAACAGTACGTGAATCAATAACTTCCAGATGTAAAAGTTGGATTTAGAAAAGGAAGAGGAACCAGAGATCAAACTGCCAACATCCCTTAGATCATAGAAAAAGCAAGGGAATTCTAGGGAAAAAAAAATCCACTTTTGCTTCGGTGACTATGCTAAAGCCTTTGACTATGTGGATCACAACAAACTGTGGAAAATTTTAGAGATGGGAATGCCAGACCACCTTACCTGCCTCCTGAGAAACCTGTATGCAGATCAAGAATCAATAGTCAGAAACCGGACATGAAACAACGGACTGGTTCAAAATTGGGAAAGGGTTGTGTCAAGGCTGTATACTGTCTCCCTGCTTATGTAACTTCTATGCAGAGGACATCATGTGAAATGCCAGGATGGATGAAGAACAAGCTGGAATCCAGATACATAGAAGAGTGTAATGACTATTGGCCAAGTGGCCAATAAACATATAAAAAATGTACAGCTTCATGAAATTAAAACAATGATGAGATACCATTTTACATTTCCCACGTTGGCAAAAATATAAAAGTTTGAGAGCTATTTTATTCCTGGCTATTTACTCCTCAGGATTTGGTAAACTGTGGGACAAAGACAATTATATCCTGCAGCCTCTTTTGGTATAGCCTTGCAAACAAAGAATGTTTTTTACATATTTAAAGAATTGTAGGAAAAAATTTTTAATTAACTTATTTTTTATTGAAGGATAATTGATTTACAGAATTTTACTGTTTTCTGTCAAACCTCAACATGAATCAGCCATAGGTGTACATATGTCCCCTCCCTCTTGAACCTCCCTCCCATCTCCCACCCCATCACACACCTCTAAATTGATACAGAGTCCCTCCATCACACACCTCTAAATTGATACAGAGTCCCTGTTTAAGTTTCCTGAGACACACAGCAAATTCCCATTGGCTATCTATTTTACATATGGTAACGTAAGTTTCCATGTTACTTTTTGAGTTGTAGGAAAATTTTTTAAAGAAGAATATGTGACTGAGACCATCAGTAATCTACAAAGCCTAACATATTTACTATCCGGACCTTTACAGAAATAAGTTGTTAGTCCCTGAGCAAAACTCTAACATTGTATATCAAAAGATATTCATAGAAATGCTCCTAACTGTATTATTTGTTAATGGGCACAATCTGGAAGCAATACAAATGTTATCCATTGTGGAATAGATAAATTGTTTACATACAACAGGCTATTAGGCAGTAAGGAAAATGAACAAGCTAAGTTAAGCAAAAATGTGGATGAAGATCTTAGTCAAAATGTTGAGTGATAGAATAAAGGTACAAATAAAAATGATTTTATTTATCTGACATTAAAAACATACAATGTTATATAATGTATTATTTTAGGATTCAAAAATGGCTAAATAAATTAAAATGGAAATTTCAAGATTAAGGCTACATGACAGAGGAAAGGGGAAGAATGGGTGAGGTTTCCTTTGATAGAATTTAAGATATAATGCATTAACAAGAGTAAGACGCAACATCACATAGTAATTACAGGATAAAACTACTAAGAAGATGTAACTGATATGAGCTTTTATACACTGAAAACACTTTTTCCTTTAAAAATATAGAGTACTAACTGACAGTTTTACAAGCAGAAATTGACAAAACTATATTACAGTGGTAGGTTGACACACGTCTATTTGAAACTAATAGATCAAGCAGACAGAAAATTACTAAGTATTGAGAAGACTCAAAAAATAAAAATAATAACCTTGATCTCATACTCACATACACACAATTACTTTTGAGAATAAATATGGAATATATATGATTTTCAAGCTCACATTCAACATTTTCAAAAATTTACAAGTGCTAGTTCCTGAAGGAAATCTAAACACATTTAAAAGAACCGATATCATGCAGGAAACTTCCTTTGAGCACATTACAGTCAAAGGATAGAGGAAAAAATTATATAATTATAGCCATATGTTTGAAGGTTAAAAATGTAAACTACTAAGTAACATAAGAAGTAATAAGCAAAATCATAAGGGAAATCAAACATATATAATACTAAATGATAGTGAAAGTAAAAATATGAAAAATATATGCATGGCAAAGTGCCATTTATGTAAATTAAAATGCAAAACATGAGCCAGTGTATTTCAGAGATAAATGCATATGTAGCCAATATATTTAAACAAATCAACATTATGTTTATCTTCCTCAGTATTGAAGTGTGGGGTGGAGGAGAATGAAACTGGGAAGATACAACCAAGGTGTAGAAAGTCTGATTTTTATGATACAAAAGAAATGGAAAGTAGTTAAGATTTATTTAAGCTACATGGTAATTATACAATCTGTATTATCTCAACTTCATGTTTGAAATATTTCATGATGAAAAACATAGAATCCAAATAGATGAGGGAAGCTGCATTGTACATAAAATAGTAACTACATTTTTGTTTTCTGGTGGTAATAAGAGATAAATATAATTTTAGGAATTTTATTTTTCTCTCTGGGAACAAGGGATTTATTTTGAAAACAGAAGGGATTTTAAATTGACACATACTATAAAGAGATGGCAAGTTTGAGACATTTTATATTATCTTGTAGTGTTTGTTGCTTTTTTCTGATGGATATTTTATAATTCCTTTCTCTGGTGAGGTATGTTAGACAGTTTAGCAGGGTATATTTGAATATGAAAAACAGGATAGAGATACTTCCCTGGCTTAGTTTATGGATACCTTTGGATTATACTTGATTTCAATAAAATATTGGCTAGAGTGGAAAGAAAGAAGGATACTGTGGCCATGGGGAGAGGATTCTTTGTATGAGTTCAACTTCTAATGTCCCCTTTTGTTATTGGTGGAAAAATACAAGGATATGAAGCCAAAGGGATGATGCCAAGGAACAGGGCACTTCAGTTCAGTTCAGTTCAGTCGCTCAGTCGTGTCCGACTCTCCCTGACCCCATGAATCACAGCACACCAGGCCTCCCTGTCCATCACCAACTCCCGGAGTTCACTCAAACTCATGTCCACAGAGTCGGTGATGCCATCCAGCCATCTCATTCTCTGTCGTCCCCTTCTCCTCCCGCCCCCAACCTTTCCCAGCATCAGAGTCTTTTCCAGTGAGTCAACTCGTCACATGAGGTGGCCAAAGTATTGCAGTTTCAGCTTTAGCATCAGTCACATGCCTCTAATTCCTCTAATTCCTTCCTGAGCCCAGTGCTGAAAGGATTTCTTTCAATTCTTACAGGTTTATCCCAGCTCAGTGGGTAGGTGGATCAGCAGGTGGTATTGATTAAGGTGGTAGCTAATAATAAAGAGTTCAGATATCCTGGTGTTTTCTTGATACTGTGTGTATGTATGTAGCTTGTAAATATACTATGGCAATAGACAGCTAGTTGAGGATTCAGGAAAGTGTGTGTATGTATGCACGCACTCAGTCATGTCCAATCTTTGCAACCTCATGGACTGTAGCCTGCCAGGCTCCGCTGCCCATAGAATTCTGCAGGTAAGTATACTGGAGTGGGTTGACATTCCCTTCTCCAGGGGATCTTCCTCTGCGCCTCCTGCATTGCCAGGTGGATTCTTCACCACTGAGCCACCAGGGAAGCCCAAAAATATATGCACGCTACTATATATAAAATAGGTAAACAACAAGCACATACTGTATGTTACAGGGAACTATACTCAATATCTTGCAACAACCAATAAAGGAAAAAAATAATCTGAAAAAGAATATATATATATATATATATATATATATATATATATATGCCACATCTTCTTTAACCATTATCCATTCATCTCTCTATGGACATTTAGGTTGCTTCCATGTGTTGGCTATCATCAATAGTGCTGCTATGAACACTGGGGTGCATTTATCTTTCCGATTTAGAGTTTTCTTCAGATATACGCCACGAGTGGGATTGCAAAGATTTCTCTCATCCCCAAATATGTTGAAGACAGACCTCTACTCCTTTCTTCCTGAAACTCTTTCCCCTTAGCTTCATTTTACAGATTCTCCTGTACCAGCTTTGTTTTAGTCTATCCCTCCATTGACTCCAAATGCTATATCTCTAATTGTATTTCCAGACTTTATACAAATATATACACACACACACACACATTTTCCCAGATTGAATTCATTACCTCTGTAACCATAGCCCCATACTTCCTTCTATTTACATTAAATTTCTCTGATTAAAGACATGGTGCTCTCTACTAAGTAAATCAAGCTAGTAACATAAGACTTACAACTGCTTGATTCCTTTCTCTTATTCCCAATAAAAATTATTCTCCAAATCTTGTTTATATTTTCAGACTCCTTCTTCCCATTTCAGGTTCCTAACCTCTCCTTCCCAGCTTCCTAACTGGTCTCCATGTTACTATTGTTTTTCATCCCCAATCCATTTTCCACATTTCTACCAGAATAATCTTTCTAAAACTTAACTCTCAGCGTGCAATTCCATTGACTAAACACTTTTGCATGATCAGTTGCTAAGTTGTCTCGGAGTCTTTGCAATCCCAAGGACTGTAGCTGGCCAGGCTCCTCTGTCCATGGAATTTCCCAGGCAAGAATACTGGAGTGGTCTGCCATTTCCTACTCCAGACAATCTTCCCGACCCAGAGATCGAACCCACGTCTCCTGCATTGTAGGGTATTCTAATTGTCCACAATATAAATTATATATTCCTTTGTTTGGTATTAAAGACTGCCATAATTTGGCTCCAGCTCACATTTGTTTCCAGACATTCAATCTGCTTCTGCTTGCTCATCATGTAATCTATGTCCTGGCTCTACTACCATAACCCCTATTCTCTGAATCTTTAATAAACCTGGATACCCCTTGGTATTTGCTTTTGCTATTTCATCTGCTTGCAAGTCCCTTGGTATTCCAACCCATACTCTATTTGCCTTGTGAAAATATACTCATTCTTCAAGACCATGCTCCAGTGTTAATTTTCCAATGATACTTACCTGTCGTTGATGATAATAACTGACTGTGCTAATTTTGGCTTTTGGAGCTGGTGATTTGTTTTCTTTTGGATGCACACTATGCTTAGTCCAGCTCAAATGAAACATAGTTTATTTGAGTAAGATGTTAATATATCTTATTTCTTATTAAATATTTAGCTAGAAAAATGTCTTTTCAGATTTTTTGAAATGTGATTTTAGCACTCAAGAAGACATAAATGAAGTGTTTTATAACACTATTCTCATTTAATGAAGTGAATTTGTGCTGAGTATATATAAGAGGACTCTGAGTAACTAAATGGCTTGCATTTTGTTAATTAAGAAAATTGTATGAATTCCAAACCAGTCTTTAAAACCAATCACTAAAGTGTAGAAGTATACTAAGTATACAAAAAGTAGAATATAAATTGCAGATTAAGAAAGTCTAAGAATGCTGATCTTAATTAGGCCTCACCTAAACTAATTTTTTTTTTCAGCATTAGTCAATATGAGTTGTAGACTCAATTTCAAACCATAATGGTGTAAGGAATGTCACCATGATCTGGAAGGTCAGATAAGAAATGGAAAGAGAGCAACCGCAGAGAGTGCTTGAGAAATGGGAACCTAAGATGAGAGCTTCAATAACTTTAAGCAATCTGGCCCATATTTTGGTTACCCTGGGGCTTCAGTAAGCATCTCTATGTACTTGTTGGGATTTTGTCTTTTCCTCTTAAGTTTATATGTTTTGTCTGAAGCCTCTGAACTTTGTATAAAGAGATTCAGATATTTTATGATGATTTCAAATTTCAGAGTTATTGTCAAAATTAGATCATCGATACATTTCTCTGGACTTCCCTGGTGGCTCAGACAGTACAAACTCTGCCTGAAATGCAGGAGACCCGGGTTCGATCCCTGGGTCAGGAAGATTCCTTGGAGAAGGGAATGGCTACCCACTCCACTATTCTTGCCTGCTGCTGCTGCTAAGTCACTTCAGCCATGCTCGACTCTGTGTGACCCCATAGACGGAAGCCCACCAGGCTCCCCCGTCCCTGGGATTCTCCAGGCAAGAACACTGGAGTGGGTTGCCATTTCCTTCTCCAATGTGTGAAAGTGAAAAGTGAAAGTGAAGTCGATCAGTCGTGTCCGACCCTTAGCGACCCCACAGACTACAGCCAACCAGGCTCCTCCATCCATGGGATTTTCTAGGCAATAGTACTGGAGTGGTTTGCCATTGCCTTCTCCAATTCTTGCCTGGAGAAGTCCATAGACAGAGGAGCCTGGTGGGCTACAGTTCATGGGGTTGCAAAGAGTCAGACACTACAGAGTGACTATGCACACAGCACAGTTTCAATAATATGACTTTATCCTATCTTGTCTAGAATGTTCATATCCATTAAAATCTTATGTCTCTCTTGAGTTTATTAATTTATAATTAAGGGATTTCCTGTATTAGCCAGGTTTTACTTGATTTGGCAGAACTTTAATCTTGTTACATAATATTCTGTTAGTAATTTCTCAGTTAGTTATTAATATATTTCCCAAGAAATTAATCTATATGTCATATATGTATACAGACTTAAAATGGGTTATAACTGCTGAGTAAGTTTTGATAGGCAGAGCTTTTGGAAATGAGAATTCTGCAAATTTTCTGAAAGTAAAATACTTAATATTTTCCTTAGTACTTGTGGGAAATATTGGGAATAAGCCACATTTCCCATTTGTACCAACATGGATATTCTGTCTCAGTCACTATCCCATCAGAATACATTGGTCATGTTCGTCTCTGCACTGCTTTCTCATCATGCTAAATCACATTGCCTTCCATGTCTCTAGTCGCCTGAATTTTTTCCATCCTTGAAGGTTGAGTCAACTTCTCCATAAATCTTTTGTCACAACCTGGTCTGATATTCAAATGCCAGATGCCATTTTTACATGTCTATGGGATACAGCATGGCTTCAAAAAGGGACTTGTACTGCTTTGGTAATAAAACTAGAACTATAACCAGCTAAACTGATGGAATCTATGACTTTACTTACTTGAACTAATCTCCTTAAGTTTTCTGAATTAAATTGACCTTCTCTGACTTTCACTCCAACTTAACCATAACTTTAGATCATATCTTGATATTGATGTACTAGCATTAGAAACCTGGGACTACTGCAATTTTCTATCCCTTATTCGTAGTGGTCATTTTGCAAGTCCTTAACTGTTTATTTCTCTTCATCTCTGCCAAAAATAGCATAGTTGAGACCATCACCTCTCTTACCTATACTGCCAGCAAGTCTCTTAACTAGTCTACTTACTTCCAGTGTTTTCCTCATCCAGTCTATCCTTCACATTGTTGCCACAGTTACCTTTCCATCAAAAATACATGTCTGAATATATCACAACCCCACCCCCTCATAAAATCCTCCTGTGGCTTTCCCTCCTTTATTTTAAAAAAATAAAACTTATCACATGTAAGTTTATGAACCATTGGTTTTTCTAGATCGTCTTATCTAAAGCCAACTCTCTTATTAGTGCCATCCTGGCACTAATCTAGTTAATTGTTTACACTGTTAATATGATGCTATCTTTAAGAATGTAAATTTCACAAAGGTAGGGTTCTCATTTGCCTTGTCCTCTGTTGTATTCCCAGTGTGTAAATTGGAACATTGCAGAGAAGGCAATGGCACCCCACTCCAGTACTTTTGCCTGGAAAATCACACGGACGGAGGAGCCTGGTAGGCTGCAGTCCATGGGATTTGCTAAGAGTCGGACATGACTGAGTGACTTCACTTTCACTTTTCACTTTCATGCATTGGAGAAGGAAATGGCAACCCACTCCAGTGTTCTTGCCTGGAGAATCCCAGGGACGGGGGAGCCTGGTGGGCTGCCTTCTATGAGGTCAAACAGAGTCGGATACTACTGAAGCAACTTAGCAGCAGCAGCAGCCTTCTATTGAATGAATATGTACATGTATGTGTGTATAAACGTATGCTTAATCTGATGCTGGGAGGGACTGGGGACAGGAGGAGAAGGGAACGACAGAGAATGAGATGGCTGGATGGCATCACCGACTCGATGGACATGAGTTTCAGTGAACTCTGGGAGTTGGTGATGGACAGGGAGGACTGACGTGCTGTGATTCATGGGGTCGCAAAGAGTCGGACACGACTGAGTGACTGAACTGAACTGAATCTTCTAGCCTTATCTTCATTCATTTTCCCCAATGCTGCTTTGCCTAGTCATAGGAAGAAAACATGTTTCTCTGAAGAACCATGATGTTTCAAATTTTCTGTTTTCATAAATTTCATTTCTTCACTTGGATTATCCTTTTTATCTTTCCTATGTATTCCTTATCTAAGTAAGTAAGTGTTAGTCGCTCAGTTGGGCCCAACTCTTTGCGACCCCATGGACTGCAGCCTACCAGGCTCCTCTGTCCATGAGATTTTCCAGGCAAGGATACTGGAGTGGTTCACCATTTCCTTCTCCAGGGGATCTTCCCAACCCAGGGATCAAACCTGGGTCTCCTGCACCGCAGGTGACTCAATTTTCATTAATAACTTCTCTCAAAATCTTAGTTTTTTACACTGATTCTGTGTTGCCATAATATTCTTATTTTGATTATATAGTGCTTTTATTTTTTCACATTGTTTTAATTGTTAACTTTCTTGTCTTTTTCCTTCACTAGATTAAGCAACTTGAAAGCAAGGACCATGTTTTACGTTCCTGTCTCCCTGTTGCTTTGAGAAACCTGATACATAATAAATATTGGTTATATAAATAGATTTTTTCATCTTATTATCAGTCTTATAGTATTTCTTACCATGCTACTTCCTTAGTATTGTTCACCTAAATTGTTGAATTTGCTACTTCTTCTGTAATATTGTCCAGATTGTGATCTCATCCAATATTATTAAAGTGAAAGTGGGGGGAGACAGGAAGATGGTGGAGGAATAGTACAGGGAGACCACTTTCTT
The DNA here is from genome assembly GCF_049115385.1 of Moschus berezovskii. Classification (NCBI taxonomy): domain Eukaryota; kingdom Metazoa; phylum Chordata; class Mammalia; order Artiodactyla; family Moschidae; genus Moschus; species Moschus berezovskii. The sequence goes on from NC_142488.1 coordinate 103,718,230, forward strand.
CCCCACAAATTCAGCAAAAGAACATTTGAACACTGAGTAAATCCTACAAAACAACTTCTGAATGCCGGCAGAGGACATCAGGCACCCAGAAAAGCAGCCCATTGTCTTAGAAAGAAGGTAGGAAATAGTATAAAAGATAAAAAGAGAGACAAAAGAGGGAGGGATGGAGATCCGTCCCGGGAACGGAGGCTTAAAAAAAAGAGAGAAGTTTCCAGACACCTGGAAACACTCACTGGCGAGTCTGTGGCGAGACTTGGAACCTCAGAGGGCAACATAACTGGGAGAAAAAAGAAATAAATAATTAAAACCCACACACTAAGTGCCCAGAGGTAACTCTCAGTGGAGAAGTGGTGCAAGAGCCCGCACCCCCCACTAGCAAGCGGGGGCTGGGCAGGGAGGCATGGGCTGCATCGCTTAGAGTGAGGACTGGGCCTGAATGCCCTGAGGTCAATCTGAGCATGCTAACTGGAGATAGCTAAACAGACTGTGGGATAGCTACCCCGTAAAAAGGTGAAAAACCCCAACCCAAGACATCACCAGACCCACTCACAGAACAAAGGACTGAGCAGAGCTAGCTGGCCGTGGACGGCCCATCCACCATCCCCGACCGAGACAGGCAGGGGCGGTAGCCAGAACCGGAAGGGGGCAACCGCGGCCCCAGAGAGGCTTCTGATACCAAGCTGCAGGCAGGCTTCGTTGCTAACCAAGATTTCTTGGGTTCGGGCAGGTCAACATCTGCCTGAGAAGGTGCACCGGTTGTACACTCAGAAAACCGAGCAGCAGGGACTGGCGAGGTGATAAGTCGCAGTGACCGCACTCGCCAAACACCAGGTCACCTGAGCTGCTCGGACCGGGGAAGGGAACAAAACGCAGGCCCAACCAAGTCTGCGCCTTTGTGGAGTACCCGAATACCTGAACCTGAGCTGCTCAGACCTGGGAAGTGTATACAACCCAGTGCCGGCTTCAGACAGTTCCCAGCAGAGAAACCTAGAGCCTGAGAAGCATAAACAGGAAACGCACACACACTGTGAGTGGGGGCAATCCCAGTGTAGCTGAGACACTGTGAGCACTCCCCACAGACGCCAGTGATATTTGTTAGCAGCGATCTTCCCTCCCCACAGCAAGACTGAACAGGTGAGCCTATAAAAGTGTCCACCACCGCCCCCTTGTGTCAGGACAGGAATTAGACACTAAAGAGACCAGCAAACAGAAGAGCTTAAACAGAAAGAACTGCCTTGGAAGTGACAGATGGAGAAGTCTTGAGCCTACTGCAAAAATAAGACTGAAAACCAGAGGAAGAGGCTTAAGTCCAAATCCTGAGAACACCAGAGATCTCCTGTTCCAGGGAACATTAATTAATAGGAGCTCATCAAATGCCTCCATACATACACTGAAACAAGGCACCACCCAAGGGTCAACAAGTTTCAGAGAAAGACATACCACACAAATTGTCCAGCAACACAGGAACATAGCCCTGAGCTTCAATATACAGGCTGCCCAAAGCCACTCCAAACCCATTGACATCTCAAATTCATTACTGTACACTTCAATGCACTCCAGAGAGAAGAAATCCAGCTCCACCCACCAGAACACCGACACAAGCTTCCCTAAACGGGGAACCTTGACAAGCCACCCATCCAACCCCACACACAACGAGGTAACTACATAATAAAGAGAACTCCACAAACTGCCAGAAGACGGAAAGGCCACCCCAAGCACAGGAATATAAGCAAGATGAAGAGGCAGAGAAATACCCAGCAAGTAAAGGAACAGGATAAATGCCCACCAACACAAACAAAAGAGGAAGATATAGGGAATCTACTTGATAAAGAATTTCAAATTTTGATAGTGAAAATGATTCAAAATCTTGAAAGCAAACTGGAGTTACAGATAAATAACCTGGAGAAAAGGATTGAGAAGATTCAAGAAAGGTTTAATAAGGATTTAGAGGAAATAAAGGTGGCTCAGAGGTTAAAGCGTCTGCCTCCAATGCGGGAGACCCGGGTTCGATCCCTGGGTCGGGAAGATCCCCTGGAGAAGGAAACGGTAACCCACTCCAGTATTCTTGCCTGGAGAATCTCATGGACGGAGAAGCCTGGTAGGCTACAGTCCACGGGGTCGCAAAGAGTCGGACATGATTGAGAGACTGAATAGAACAGAGAGGAAATAAAAGAGAGTCAATATACCATGAATAATGCAATAGATGAGATCAGAAACACTCTGGAGGGAACAAACAGTAGAATAACAGAGGCAGAAGACAGGACAAGCGAGCTAGAAGACAGAATTGTAGAAATAAATGAAACAGAGAGGGAAAAAGAAAAACGAATTAAAAGAAATGAGAACAATATTAGAGACCTCTGGGACAATGTTAAACGCCCCAACATTCAAATCATAGGAGTCCCAGAAGAAGAAGACAAATAGAAAGACCATGAGAGAATACTTGAGGAGATAATAGTTGAAAACTTCCCTAAAATGGGGAAGGAAATAATCACCCAAGTCCAAGAAACCCAGAGAGTCCCCAACAGGATAAACCCAAGGAGAAATACTCCAAGACACATATTAATCAAATTAATGAAGATCAAACACAAAGAACAAATATTAAAAGCAGCAAGGGAAAAGCAACAAATAACACATAAGGGGATTCCCATAAGGATAACAGCTGATCTTTCAATAGAAACTCTTCAGGCCAGGAGGGAATGGCAAGATATACTCAAAGTGATGAAAGAAAATAACCTACAGCCCAGATTACTGTACCCAGCAAGGATCTCATTCAAATATGAAGGATAAATCAAAAGCTTTACAGAAAAGCAAAAGCTGAGAGAATTCAGCATCACCAAAACAGCTCTCCAACAAATGCTAAAGGATCTTCTCTAGATAGGAAACCCAGAAAGGGTGTATAAACTCAAACCCAAAACAATAAAGAAAATGGCAATGGGATCATACTTATCACATTTTGCAGGTGGCAAAATGAGTACAGAAGTCAATAAAAAGATAATCGGGAATGGTGAGAACTGGGGTACTAGAGACTATATCCTTCTTTGATTTAGAGCTGCTTCTGCTTAGTTACAATTGATGTCTAGTCACATATAATCAGTGTATTCTACTCTATTAAAAAGGAAATTGAAAATCTGAATCTTTAGTAGGATGTCCTGATTTATAAAACCGTGCAGACCAAACAAAGCACTTCTGTGAATTAAATGCATCCTGAAGACCTGCCTATTTACAATCTTTTAAATTTAATTCTTTTGAAGCTCTGTAGTGGCCAATGGCCTTGGCGATACATAGAACTGAACCCTTGTGTACTAGACTTATTTGGGTGAACCTCTTTGGACTACATGGCCATCAATGATGTCATCTCTTTCTAAAATCCTGTGACAATAACATGTGTTCAAGACATAGTTTGATGTAACATTCACAGATCATGGATTTAGGGAATAGACAGACATGGTTTGGGTCCTTTCTCTGTAGATTATAGTTAAGTGATTTCATGAAGTTTACTAAAACTCTGTGAAACTCAGTCTACTGCTTCATAAACTTGGGACAATGATACCATTACCTTGATTGTTATAAATATTTACTGTGATAATGAATGTAAAATGCCTGGGAACAATTGGGCTTTCTTGTCTGCTTGTAAAACCCTGCATGGGCTCAAAACTATTCATTCCTCCCTATATACTTCTACTATATTGCTTTGCACTCCATGTGTCTTATATCCCCCAAAGATAGTAAATCTTACTAAAAACAGCCAACATATATTTCTTTTTCTGTTCCCCAGGATCATTTCCAAATTTTATCTTATCAGAATATTAGTTTTTATTTTAAAGGAAATCTTATGAGGAATCTCAATACATTCAAGGGTAAATGAGCTACTCTGGTTGAAGCAGAGGTGGGAATGGCAAGCAAGGCATGCATGGTTGATCTTGTTACATAATGTATCACTAAAGTCTCTTGAAGCGACTAGAGCTCTGTAGATGAAGGTTTCATAATGCCTGTGCTGAGGGATGGACTTTTACACTCAGGCACTCAATACAAGTCTATGGTCTGACCCATCTATTAACAAAGTGAGGTCATTCCAGAAATAGAGTTCTGCGTTTCCAGTAGCAGCTCTGAGCCACTGCTGCATGCATACCCATATTTCTTAAGTGCAGTCATGCTGATGAAGGCTGAAGACGTTTTGCTTCACAAAGCAATGTCTTTTGAATTGCCTGTGCACTGATGACTCACTGATGAAATTTTAGTATTGTTTTGGTTACTTGCTAAATTTTAAAATGAATGTGCCCATGGCAAAATTGTATCCCATACAGAAGTCAAATTAATTCTAAAGCAAGAATGTGGTCAAATTATGTCTTCCCATTGGAAAGTCCTAACACCTGTAAGGTGGAGTAACTGCTGGAACACCATAATTGCTTCAGTGAGCTGATGTCTCCAAAACATTTAAATAATATTTTAATGCATCATGTCAGGACTGGGGAAGGTTTATTGACGTGGTAAGAGTTCTGTGTCTGCTGTGTATAAATTACTTGCTGGGCAAGGGAGAATAGTTAAGGCAAGTTCACTAACTTTGAGCAGCAAAAGAGGAGGGCCTTCTGAGAAAGGGAGCAGGTAGCCATCAGTGGGGCTTCCCTGGTAGCTAGCTGGTAAAGAATCTCCCTGCAATGCAGGAAACCCTGGTTTGATTCCTGGGTTGGGAAGATCCCCTGGAGAAGGAATAGGCCACCCATTGCAGTATTCTTGGGCTTCCCTGGTGGCTCAGATGGTAAAGAATCCATCTGCAATGCAGGAGACCTGAATTTGATACTTGAGTTGGGAAGATCCCCTGGAGGAGGGTATGGAAACCCACTCCTGTATTCTTGCCTGGAAAATTCCCATGAACAGAGGAGCCTGGTGAGATACAGTCCACGGGGTTGTAAAGAGTTGAACATGACTGAGCACTAAGCACAGCCATCAGTGACTTTGAAGATTCAATTAAAACCTCTTTTCCCCTAAATACAATGTCCATCCATTTGTTGAAGTCTGGAGTCCCTTTAAAAAGTGACAATCTCCATTTTCAGAGAGGATAATTCTCATTTCCTGTGGGAGGGATTATCGAAATAGAAACTCTTCTGAATTCTGAATATCAGTGTAGTTTTATTGCCAAATACATGGTTTCTGGAGACAGGCACCATGGATTTGAATCCCTGTTCTGTATCTAAACATGTTGTGTGACCTTAGGCAAATCACTTGGCTTATCTGCCTCAGTTTTCTCTTCTGTAAAATGGTGATGATAGAAACACTTATCTCAGAGAATCATGTGTAATTGCTTGAAAGTGAAAGTCACTCAGGCGTGTCTGACTTTTTGCAACCCCATGGAATAGTCCATGGAATTCTCCAGGTCAGAATACTGGAGTGGACAACTGTTCGCTTCTCCAGGGGATCTTCCCAATCCAGGGATTGAACCCAGGTCTCTGGCATTGCAGGAGGATTCTTTACCAGCTGAACCACCAGGGAAACCCTTAGTAGGAATTGAACAGTGTCTATTCAACAAGGAGGTTAGACCCAATCAGCTTTCTGAGTCCTTGGCACTCTTATAATTGCTTTTGTTTTTCAATTCTCACAAAGACACTGTGCACAAATACTGTTGTTATTATTATTATTATTATTTTTACAGATGAAGAAGCTGAAGTATAGAGAGGTTATATAACCTGACTGCTGCTGCTAAGTCACTTCAGTCGTGTCCGACTCTGTGCGATCCCATAGACGGCAGCCCACCAGGCTCCTCTGTCCCTGGGATTCTGCAGGCAAGAACACTGGAGTGGGTTGCCATTTCCTTCTCCAATGCATGAAAGTGAAAAGTGAAAGTGAAATTGCTCAGTCATGTCTGACTCTTCGCGACCCCATCGACTGTAGCCTACCAGGCTCCTCCGTCCATGGGATTTCCCAGGCAAGAGTACTGGAGTGGGGTGCCATTGCCTTCTCCATATAACTAACAAGTAACAGGGCCAGAAGTTGAATCAAGACAATCTGAATTCAGGTTTCTCTATGCTCTATTGCCACTCACAGAGATATGACATGTAGAATAGAAGTTCAAAAAATGCCAGTGGTCAAGTTATATAAACTCTCTATACTCCAGTCTCTTCATCTGTAAAAAAGGAATAATAATAACAACAGTATTTGTGTAGTGTCATTGTGAGGATTAAAACATGAAAGCAATTATAATAGTGCCAAAAACTCAGTAAGCTCTTAAATAGCAATTGCTATAATGATCGTAATGACAATGACAACAGCAATAATATTGATTAAAGATTTGATTTGAAGAAGCTTTTATGGCTGTGGTGGTTAATTTTATGTGTCAAATTGAAGAGTGCTTGGGGTTGAAATTAACATTATAATCAGTGACCTGTGAGTAAGTAGATTGCCCTCCATAATGTAGATAGTCCTTGTCTAATCAGTTGAAGGCCTGAAATGAAACAAAAGGACCAGTCTCTTCAGCAAGAGGGAAGGGAAGTGAAGTGCAAGTCTCTCAGTCCGGTCTGACTCTTTACAACCCCATGAACTGTAGCCTGCCAGGTTCCTCTGTCCATGAAATTCTCCAGGCAGTAATACTGGAGTGGGTATCCATTCCCTGCTCCAGGGGGTCTTCCCAGTCCAGGGATCGAACCTGGGTCTACTTTATTGCAGGCAGAGTCTTTACCAGCTGAGCCATCAGGGGCTTCAGCAAGAGGGAACTCTCCAGTAAACTGCCTTCAGATTTCATCTGCTCCATTGGTTCCTGTGGGTTTGTGGCCTGCTGGCTAGAACTTCAGATTTGGATTCATTAGTCTGTTACTCTCCATAATCAAGTGAGTCAATTCCATATAATAATTCACTATATCTATATACCTTTATATATATCTATACACACACACATCTTGTTTTTAGTTCTGTGTCTCTGGAGAACTCTAATACAGTAGCTAATAAAAAATTTTAAAGCCTTTGGACTAATTTTTCCTAAGACTTCCCTCTATGTTTGCTATTGTATAACAGATTTTATTACAGATCCTGAATGTACACAAAGGGCCACAAATTATGATTAATATTTGTAGATTAAGACAAATACCTTGGAGGAAGAGGTAATGAAGGAAATAATATATAGAACTTGATAGGAAGAAGAAAGAAAGGCACTCCAGGTAGGGAAAAATGTGAAATAAGACTGGGAAAAAAAGGGTGGTGTGTGGGGGGCGGGGGCGGTATGTGTGTAGAATTGCTCTGATTGGAGGCAAACATAGCCACTAGAAATGAGCTTGGTAGGTATGGAGACAGTGATAGCCATTACTAAGAGCTGTAATAAAGTGAAAGTCTTCAGTGTGCACAAGACAAATGTCTATTCTTTGACTGGTGTTCAACAATAGATTATTTTTGTTACTAATTATATTTTAAAAATTGCCATTTTCATTGTGTCCAGGAACTATCAGTATTGGGAAAGTAAAAATGCTTACTTTTGTCTTTGATTGTCTATTGCAAAACATACAAAGCACCATCAATATATGCACCAATTTGATATTCATTATTTATTATGCAAAATCTGGATATCAAAAATTATTGAGAAAGTAAATAAAAATATAAAGGAAGCATGATAGATCTAGCTAGTTACCTGATAAAATATCATAAATGATTCTCAAGTAAAATGTATTTCTTATAAATAATACAGTGATTTAATATTAATGAAGTATTATTTCAAGAAACAATATAATTGCATTTATTGCAATTTCATATTAAAGTCATTTGTTTTATTTCTAAGTATGTTTTGAAAGAAAGATAAAGGTCTAGTTGAAAAAACCTGGCTTTAAAGTCAGTAGGTGAATTTTTTCTTCCTAGGTCATCCACTGAATGTTGACTTTGAACTTAATGTGCAAACTCTCAGATGTGAACTCTAGACAATATTATCTTCCTAGTTCACCATGTGAGATTGAAAATATTCATATATGATAAAAGTACTAGCCATTATTACTATTACTTTAAAACTGTAGTAATGATGACTAAGACGTGTAAATTGTAGGCAAAGAACCTTTTTTATTTTTGCTGGTACTTCTTCCTCACTATCATCTTCAGTGACTATTTACTGTATTCCTCCTAATATGGATGGAAGTGCTTCTAGCATTCATCTTCTATTACACTGATAGAGCATGAATTTTTTCTCTTTATTCAATTAATACAGAGTAAACTGAGAAAAACCTTCCTTTCTTGACACCTAACCAATCAACTGACCCAAAGGTAACCACTAGTAAGTTTGTTGGGTATTTTCCAGTTCTTTTTCTGTGCATTTCTGCACATATAGAAGATATGCAAGTATGTACTTTACAAAGTTTGATTACACTATATGAAATTTTCTGTAATTTGCTTCCTATTCAACAATATATCTTGGCAATATTTGAAAGTCAATAATCTATAGTGCTACTTTATTCTACTAAATGTTTCATAGTACTTCACAAATTTCATATATAGACATATACTCATTTATTTAAGCAATCCTCTATGGGTGACAATTCAGATTCTTTCAGTCATTCAGTATTTAACATAGTGCGCATATATGTCTATCATATACACATAGGTGTAGCAGGTATACAAAATTAGCCAGGAAATTGATAGAAGTGTACTTTTAAATAGTGACTGTATATATTTACTATTTAAACAGATATATTTTGCTATTAAATATTAATATATATTCAGTATTTAAACATGTATTCATGACTATGAATATATACACACATATGCATATATATATATATATATATATATATATATATATATATATTCACTATTTAAAACAATTCCTGAATTAATATCCTTGCAACATTTCATTTTTCCTGATAGGAGAGACTGAGGGGAAAACTGGGTCTTGTTCTGATGGGCGGGGCTATACTCAGTAAATCTTTAATCTCCTATCAGGAAGCTTCCATAAGCCTCTTATCCTTCTCCAGCAGACAGACTGAACAACACAATCACAAAGAACTAACCAATCTGATCACGTGGACCACAGCCTTGTCTATCTCAATGAAACTACCATGCCATATAGGCAACCCAAAACGGACAGGTCATGGTGGAGAGTTCTGATAAAATGTGGTCCACTGGAGAAGGGAATGGCAAACCACTTCAGTATTTTTGCCTTGAGAACCCCATAAACAGTATGAAAAGACAAAAAGATAGGACACTGGAAGATGAACTCCCCAGGTTGGTAGGTGCCCAATATGCTACTGGAGATCAGTGGAGAAATAACTCCAGAAAGGATGAAGAGACAGAGAAGAGGCAAAAACAACACCCAGTTGTGGATGTGACTGGTGATGGGAGTCAAGTCTGATGCTGTACAGAGCAATACTGCATAGGAACCCAGAATTCTAGGTCCATGAATCAAGGCAAATTGGAAGTGGTCAAACAGATGGCAAGAGTGAACATCAATATTTTAGGAATCAGAAAACTAAAATGGACTGGAATGGATGAATTTAATTCAGATGACCATCATATGTACTACTGTGGACAAGAATCCCTTAGAAGAAATGGAGTAGCCATCATAGTCAACAAAAGATTCCAAAATGCAGTAATTGGATGCAATCTCAAAGACGACAGAATGATCTCAGTTCATTTCCAAGGCAAACCATTCAATATTACAGTAATCCAAGTCTATGCCCCAAGAAGTAATGCTGAAGAAGCTGAAGTTGAATGGTTCTATGAAGGCCTACAAAACCTTCCAGAACTAACACCCCAGAAAAAATCCTTTTCATTATAGGGGCCTGGAATGCAAAAGTAGGAAGCCAAGAAACACCTGGAGTAACAGGCAAATTTAGCCTTGGAATACAGAATAAGCAGGACAAATGCTAATAGAGTTTTGTCAAGAGAATTCAGTGGTCATAGCAAACACCCTCTTCCAAAAACACAAGAGAAGACCCTACACATGGACATCACCAGATGGTCAACACCGAAATCAGATTGATTATATTACTTATAGCCAAAGATGAAAAAGTTCTATACAGTCAGCAAAAGCAAGACTGGGAGCTGATTTTGGCTCAGATCATGAACTCCTTACTGCCAAATTCAGAGTTAAATTGAAGAAAGTAGGGAAAACCACTAGACCATTCAGATATGACCTCAATCAAATCCCTTATGATTATACAGTGGAAGTGAGAAATAGATTTAAGGGACTAGATCTGATAGAGTGCCTGATGAACTATGGACAGAAGTTCGTGACATTGTACAGGAGACAGGGACCAAGACCATCCCCATGGAAAAGAAATGCAAAAAAGCAAAATGGCTGCTTGAGGAGGCCTTACAAATAGCTGAGAAAAGAAAAGACGCAAAAAGCAAAGGAGAAAAGGTAAGATATACCCATGTGAATGCAGAGTTCCAAAGCATAGCAAGGAGAGATAAGAAAGTCTTCCTCAATGATCAATGCAAATAAATAGAGGAAAACAAGAGAATGGGAAAGACTAGAGATCTCTACAGGAAAATTAGAGATACCACGGGAACATTTCATGCAAAGATGGGCATAACAAAGGAGAGAAATGGTATGGACCTAACAGAAGCAGAAGATATTAAGAAGAGGTGGCAAGAATACACAGAACTATATAAAAAAAGGCTTCAAAATCCAGATAATCACAATGGTGTGATCACTCACCTAGAGTCTGACATCTTGGAATGTGAAGTCAAGTGGGCCTTAGGAAGCATCACTACAAACAATGCTAGTGGAGGTGATGGAATTCCAGTTGAGCTATTTCAAATCCTGAAAGATGATGCTGTGAAAGTGCTGCACTCAATATGCCAGCAAATCTGGAAAACTCAGCAGTGGCCAGAGGACTGAAAAAGTTCAGTTTTCATCCAATTCCAAAGAAAGGCAATGCCAAAGAATGCTCAAACTACCGCACAATTGCACTCATCTTACAGGTTAGCAAAGTAATGCTCAAAATTCTCCAAGCCAGGCTTCAACAGTACGTGAACCATGAACTTCCAGAAGTTCAAGCTGGATTTAGAAAAGTCAGAGGAACCAGAGATCAAATTGCAAACATCTGCTGGATCATCAAAAAAGCAAGAGAGTTCCAGAAAAAAAAATCTACTTCTGCTTTATTGACTATCCCACAACCTTTGACTGTGTAGATGAGAGTAAACTGAAAAATTCTGAAAGAAATGGGAATACCAGACTACCTGACCTGCTTCCTGAGAAATCTGTATGCAGGTCAAGAAACAACAGTTAGAATGGGACTTGGAACAACAGACCGATTCCAAATTGGGAAAGGAGTACATCAAGGCTGTATATGTCACCCTGCTTATTTAACTTGCATGCAGAGTATATCATGAGAAATGCTGGACTGGATGAAGCACAAGCTGGAATCAAGAATACCGGGAGAAATATCAATAATCTCAGATATACAGATGACACCACCCTTATGGAAGAAAGCAAAGAAGAACTAAAGAGCCTCTTGATGAAAGTGAAAGTGTAGAGTGAAAATGTTGGCTTAAAACTCAGCATTCAGAAAACTAAGATCATTGCATCTGGTTCCATCACTTCATGGCAAATAGACGGGGAAACAATGGAAACCATGAGAGACTTTACTCTTTTGGGCTCCAAAATCACTGCAAATGGACACTGCAGCCATGAAATTCAAAGATGCTTGCTCCTTGGAAGAAAAGTTATGACCAACTGAGACAGTATATTCAAGAGCAGAGACATTACTTTGCCAACAATTGCCCATCTAGTCAAAGCTATGGTTTTTCCAGTAGTCATGTATGAATGTGAGAGTTGGACTATAATGAAAGCTGAGTGCCGAAGAATCGATGCTTTTGAAGTGTGGTGTTGGAGAAGATTCTTGAGAGTCCCTTGGACAGCAAGGAGAATTATCCCGTCCATCCTAAAGGAAATCAGTCCTGAATATTCATTGGAAGGACCGATGCTGAAGCTGAAACTCCAATACTTTGGCCACCTGATGTGAAGAACTGGCTCATTTGAAAAGACCCTGATCCTGGGAAAGATTTAAGGCAGGAGGATAAGGGGACGACAGAGGATGAGATGGTTGGATGGCATCACCAAATCTATGGACATGTGTTTGAGCAAGCTCTTGGAGTTGGTGATGGACAGGGGGCCTGGAGTGCTGCCGTCCATGGGGTAACAAAGATTTGGTCTCGACTGAGTGGCTGAACTGAACTGAACATTTCATCTACTTGTGACATGTTCAAGTGCATATACATACATGCATATATATATAGTGTGTGTTACTTCAGTTCCTCATTTGTGTCTGACTCTTTGAAACCAAATGGACAGTAGCCCACCAGGCTCCTCTGTCCATGGAATTTCCAGGCAAGACTACTGGAATGGCTTGCCATTTCCTATTCCAGGGGATCTTCCCAACCCAGAGATCGAGCTCATGACTCTTGTCTCCTGTATTGGCAGGTGGATTCTTTACCACTAGTGCCGCCTGGGAAGCCCCATACATCTATAAACATTATGTTAAACTGTGAGTAACTGAAAATTATCTGAATGCCTTTTCATAGGGTATTCACTATATATAAACATACTTTTAAGTATTCATAATAGATTCTTAGTAGAAGAATTACTGTCAGAATGTATGCAATTTAAATATTTTGCAGGTATTGCCAAGTTGCCATTTCAAATTAAAAGGCTATACCAAATGTCTATTGCCATCAATTTTGTATGAAAGAACTCATAATAAACTAGCCAAAGTAGAAATTATACATATTTTAAAATGTTAGTCATCATAGGGTGAAATATTATTTATTTTAATGCATATTTCTCTTCTGTGAGGTTTAACTGTTTATATTTCTTGATCATTTGTGATATATCTGTAAATTTTCTATTCATTCCCTTTGCCAAATTTTCTATTTTTCTTTACTGATTCATAGTAGCTATATTGAGTGCTGATCCTCTGCCTGTTATTTATGCAGTAGGTGTATTCTCCAATTGTATATCTTTTCCTCTATTTTATAATAGTCACTTTCATTGGATAAAATCTTTTAATTTTAGAGAAAATAATGTCAGTATTCATTTATGGATTCTGAACTTTGTGCCTTTCCTTCCTCTAATATAATACCATCTAAAAATTTACAGTCTTATAATTATATGTTTAACACTTTAATCTATCTGCATTTTTTTGCATATGGTTTAAAATAAAGAAAGGCCTATTTTTTTTCCTAAGTGGATAATAGTTGTACTGATTCCATGTGTTAAACATTCTATTCCTGTGCCAATACTACACACTCTTTTATATACCTTGTAGCTCTCTAGTGCTTTGGTATCTAATATGGCAACTTAATCTTCGTTCTTCTTTTAAGAAATGTTGTTAACTATTTGATGGATTTTTGTCTTTCATATGAATTTGCAACTATCTTATCATGCTAACATTTTTATTGACATTAAATTCACAGATTAATCATTGTCCCAGGAGTTGGTGATGGACAGGGAAGCCAGTATGGTAACTTCCAGCCACAGTTCAGTTCAGTCACTGAGTCGTGTCGGACACTTTTCGACCCCATGGACTGCAGCACACCTGGCCTCCCTGTCCATCACCAACTCCTGGAGCTTACTTAAACTCATGTCCATCGAGTCGGTGATGCCATCCAACCATCTCATCCTTTGTAATCCCCTTATCCTCCCACCTTCAATCTTTCTCAGCATCAGGGTCTTTCCCAATGAGTCAGTTCTTCACATCCGGTGGCCAAAGTATTGGAGTTTCAGCTTCAATATCAGTCCTTCCAATGAATATTCAGGACTGATTTCCTTTAGGATTGACTGGTTGGATCATCTTGCAGTCCAAGGGACTTCACGCCACATAGTGCAACTGATGAACTGAATTTTTTAATTTTTTTAAAATAAAAGTAATTGTATATTGGAGTAAAGCTAATTAAAAATGTTGTGTTAGTTTCAGGTATACAGCAAGAAAACGAAGCAGTGTAAGCTATCTTTTGCATTATGCACAACTTTACTCTTTCGGTAGAATGATATTTCACTTTTACCATTCATTGCTTTGCATAAGAGATAATTCTCATAAGGCAGCATGAATGTCATGAGTTTGTATCATTTCTAATATCACACATAATTACATCATCGATCTAGTCAATGTCAAGAGAATGATTCAATTCCAATGATTTATTCTAAGCACTATTATAAGCTTGTAATATACTTATTTGCATATTTTATGCAGTCAGTATGATTTATAGTGATTCCTGCATAGATCATAATTGGTTATTAAATTTAAGTACTTATTATTTAAATATAATATAATTAAGTCATTTTGTAGTTTAAAAAAGGATAAGTTTCAAAGTTAAAATGAAAACATACTCTTGATGCAGAACTGAGTGGAGCTACAGGGGCTTCCCAGGTGGAACCAGTGGTAAAGAATCTCCTTGCCAATGCAGGAGACATAAGAGACAGGTTCGAACTCTGGGTCAGGAAGATCCCCTGGAGGAGGGCACACAGCAACCCACTCCATTATTCTTGCCTGGAGAATCCTACGGACAGAGGAACCTGGCAGGTTGCAGCTGTATGAAACTGCACAGAGTCAGACTCAACTCAAGCAACTTAGCACAGACACACAGAGGCTAATAGCATAACCAAAATAGAAATGAGAAAAAGAAGCTTGAAAAAAGTGTGTTGAAAATTTCACAATAAATGGTGATTGCTATTTGCTGTGAGAAAAACAAAAAAAACTACAGTGTAAATAATAGTAAAGTATATAATACTGAGTAATATTTTCAGCAAAAATATAGTGGATTTGGTAAAAATTTTCTTAACAGTCAAGAAGAATCAATAAAATTAATCACCTAAAGTCAGAATTAAATATCCAGCAAAACTATACAAATGATTTTAATAGAACCTGAGCTTGTGACTTTGGCCAGCCTTAAAACAACTTGAACTTTTCCACAAAAACTATATTTGGGTGAATATATGGTAAAATAATTATTTTAGTTATATAAATTTTTGTTGGAAATAGATCAGGAAAAGAATTTTTAAAATATTTTACAAAAAGTGAAAGATATTTAATTGAGCCATCAAACCAATGCTCATAGAATACAAGCCCCTTTTAACAACATCATAGATCAATTGATTCAAAATTTGAAAAATACAAGTACTTTTCTTTAACTGTATATGAGTTATGTAATATAAGTAATACTAGAGATATAATACTTTACCTATGTCTTGTGTCAAAGGACTTTGAAATTTAGGAAGAAATATTGTCAATTTTCAGCTTAAAAATAAAAATTGTGGCCTGTATAGTTTTGAGTATTCACAAAAAACTTTCAGCTAGCTGTGAAAAATATAGTTTCTAATATGACAAACTGTGCTATGGCTATTAGTTCATAAAGCCAGTTTTATTAGAATCTTAAAACAAAAGACTGTTAACTATATGGTACATATTGAAATATCTGTGTTCAGTTTTCTGAAGCAGACTCTATGAAATACACGGATACAGTTGTTGAGATTCATTTATTAAGGAAGCTGTTATAAGAAATAGAAAAAATGAACTTAATCATCTTCGTTTTTTTTTCCCCCAGTTCTCATTGATTGAGTCATGGAAGAGTTTTACAAAGATTTACCATGCTATTAAATCAAATTCAAGGTTCTCTTGAAACAAAATGAATTGCCAAATATTAAATAATGAAAGACAAAAAATTGCAGGGAGATTTCCATTTTCTCATTGATATCACACTGCATATGACCAAGTTAAATTTGAAGCTCTACAGAATGGAAAAGTTAATTTGTACCTCACTGGACAAATATAAGAATTTCTGCTCAAATTGACTTTTTATAATATAAATCAATACAATTATTTTACATATTTTTGCAATGTGGATGAATATGAAAATTTTAATTATCAATATTATATGTTAACCTTAAAATCTACAAGAAAATTTTGAAGAAGGCAGTATCCCTTTGACTTTGATATTAATAATACTGAATGGACACATAATTAATGAATTTACTTAACATGGATAGAAATAGTTTTGAAATTGTTATGCTCTTGTTTAAAGTAAAATTCTTCCTCAAAAGATGAAATTGTTTTGTTAATGTGGATAGCAATATTAAAGGAATATGAGGGTATTTGATTCAGTTGTTGGAAAACTCTTAATTATATTTGGAACAATTTGCATATATGCAACTACTTTCAATTGTATGTTTTATGAAATCTAAGTACATATTGTGTATTTATCATTCAAATATAGGACCCAAATTGAAATATATATAGGCTTAGTGTGGAAAAACAATATGAAATATTTCATTTAATAATATTTTATATTAGTTACATGTTGATAAATCATTTTGAATAAGTTGGAATAAATGAAATATATTATTCAATTTAATTTTATCTTGTTTGTGTTTACTTTTTAAATGTGACTAGCAAATAATTTTAAATTACATATTTAATTTGTATTATATTTCTATTGACCACAGTGCCCTATATCCTTAAATATTTCCTAACATCCCCTTCTAGTGCCTGAAATTCATTAATTAAAGATTCATTATTTAGCTTAAGATAGTAACCACTAATGGAGAAGGAAATGGTAACCCACTCCAATGTTCTTGCCTGGAGAATCCCAGGGACGGGCGAGCCTGGTGGGCTTCCGTCTATGGGGTCACACAGAGTCGGACACGACTGAAGTGACTTAGCAGCAGCAGCAGCAGTAACCACTAAAAAGCAGAGACATTACTTTGCTAACAAAGGTGGTCTAGTCAAGGTTATGGTTTTTCCAGTGATCACATATGGATGTGAGAGTTGGACTGTGAAGAAAGTTGATCGCTGAAGAATTGATGCTTTTGAACTGTGCTGCTGGAGAAGACTCTTGAGAGTCCCTTGGACTGCAAGGAGATCCAACCAGTCCATTCTAAAGGAGATCAATCCTGGGTGTTCATTGGAAGGACTGATGCTAAAGTTGAAACTCCAATGCTTTGGCCACCTCATGAGAAGAGTTGACTCACTGGAAAAGACTCTGATGCTGGGAGGGATTGGGGACAGGAGGTGAAGGGCATGACAGAGAATGAGATGGCTGGATGGCATCACTGACTCGATGGACATGAGTTTGAGTGAACTCCGGGAGTTGGTGATGGACAGGGAAACCTGGTGTGCCGTGATTCATGGGGTCGCAAAGAGTCAGACACGACTGAGCAACTGAACTGAACTGATAGTGTATTTTACTATCAGTTTAGGGAACTTCGGTGACCAGAATCTCAAGAATTTCCCAATAACTGATTAAATTCCCCCCTCTATAAATAATTTTCCTTTAATATTTGCATCCATATTGACAAAACTCTTTTATCCTTATTACAATGATTGATTTGATTTTAAACAAGAGTGTATATCAGCTACAAAATTGTATCTGTGCATGTTACATAAATTATGCTGGATTGCTAATTTCTATGTTTTGCTTGAAAGAAGAGTATGAAATGAAGATTTTCAGACACTTCCCTACATATGGATGTAGGACTTGGTCTGGAATCTAACACACTTAGGCTCCATACCCTGTTTTCTTGTTATATGAACATGTGACTTTGCTCAATCCATGTCAACTTCTATTTCTGTCTTTGTGAAAATGAGTGAGAATAGACTATTATCACTATAAGCATCCAACTCACATAGCCAATATTTCTTTCCTTTTTTATGGACTGTGGAGAGGGCATTGCTCCTTTATTTATCCCTCTTTAGCTTCTCCAGGTTTTCCCTGGTGGTTCAGATGATAATCTGCCTGCAATGCAGGAGGCCTGTGTTCAATCCCTAGGTCGGGAAGATCCCCTGGAGAAGGAATGGCTACCCACTGTAGTATTCTTGGCTGGAGAATCCCATGGACAGAGGAACTCGGTGGGCTACAGTCCACAGGGTTGCAAAGAATCAAACACGACTGAGTGACTAACACTAACTAGTCTGTATATTCTTGAGTGAGTCATAGTTCCATCATTCACTAACTGTGTGACCATAGACAAAATATTTAAAAAGCCTCTTGAAGAAAGTGAAAGAGGAGAGTGAAAAATTTGGTTTGAAGCTCAACATTCGGAAAACTAAGATCACGGCATCTAGTCCCATCACTTCATGGGAAATAGATGAGGAAACAGTGGAAACAGTGTCAGACTTTATTTTGGGGGGCTCCATAATCACTGCAAATGCTGGCTGCAGCCATGAAATTAAAAGACGCTTACTCCTTGGAAGAAAAGTTATGACCAACCTAGATAGCATATTAAAAAGCAGACACATTACTTTGCCAACCCAGGTCCATCTAATCAAGGCTATGGTTTTTCCAGTGGTCATGTATGGATGTGAGAGTTGGACTGTGAAGAAAGCTGATCGCCAAAGAAATGATGCTTTTGAACTGTGGTACTGGAGAAGACTCTTGAGAGTCCCTTGGACAGCAAGGAGATCCAACCAGTCCATTCTAAGGGAGATCAGTCCTGGGTGTTCATTGGAAGGACTGATGCTAAAGTTGAAGCTCCGATACTTTGGCCACCTCATGTGAAGTGTTGACTCACTGGAAAAGACTGATGCTGGGAGGGATTGAGGGCGGGAGGAGAAGGGGACGACAGAGAATGAGATAGCTGGATGGCATCACCGACTCCATGGAGGTGGGTTTGAGTGAACTCCGGGAGTTGGTGATGGACAAGGAGGCCTGGCTTGCTGTGATTCATGGGGTCGCAATGAGTCGGACACGACTGAGTGACTGAACTGAACTGAACTGAAGCCTCAGTTTCCTTAACTGTAAAGTGGTTGTAATAATATTATCTACGCACAGGATTGAGCTGGGGATTGAATGAGAAACTGGGTGTGAAATACCTGGTAAATACTAATATGTGAATAAATGGACAATCGTATGCTTATTATTAATATTAAATATCACAATAACCTATAAACAAATTAGGGCACAATCATATTCAAAGAGAAAAATGATTATTTAAATAGGATTTATGAACTCAATAAATGTATTTTTGTACCATTTTGTAGGGATGATGACAGTTCAGGGTTCATTTGAGAAGAAAATTTGGGGGTTTTAGAGACCCAGGTGCTTTACAAAGGAGAATATATTCATTGACTTTTTCAATTAGGTTGAACAGAACAAAAGGGAACCCATTCAAGACATATTTGTGAAAGGCCTGGGAGAAATATATAGAGTCATCAGGCTAGGTAACCGAAGGGATAATTTATGTACATAGTTTGTATTCTCTTGAATATAATGATTATTATTGGTATAGATAACATACATTAAGGGCTGCCAACATACCAGGCAATGTCCAAGTAGTTTACATATTTTATCTCACTTAATCTCACTATCCTAGAAGACATGTAGATCTATATTTCCATCTGTTATTATTTTCTTTCTGCCAGAAGGACTTCCTTTAGCATTCTTTGTAGCACAAGTCAGCTGGAAATTAAGTCTTTCCTCTTTGTATCTAAAATATATCTTTCTTCTGCCTTCATTTTTGAAAGATATTCTTATAGGTACAGAATTTTGGTTTGAATGTTTACTTTCAGTATTTTAAAGATGTTGCTCCACTTTCTTCTATTTTGCTTTGCTCCTGCTGAGAAGCCAGCTGTAATTCTTATCTTTGTTTTTCTATCCATTGTGCATAGTTTTTCCTCTGGCTATGTTTAAGATATTTTCATCACTGGTTTTAAACAAATTGTTAACAATATATCTTGCTGTTAATTTACTTTATGTTTCTTGTATTTGAGACTTACTGAGGATCTTAGATTCATGTCTTTGTAGTTTTTACTAAATTTGGAATATATTTAGCTGTTCTTCAAATATCTTTGCCATTCTTGTTCTCTCCTCCACTTTGAAGAATCCAATTACACATATGGTTAGGCCACTTGAACCTTTATCTCAGCTCATTGATGCTTTTTAATTTTAGTTTCATCTTTTTTTCTCTGTTTCATTGTGGGCAGATTCTTCAACATTGTTAGGAATATCTTCAAATTCACAAGTCTTTTCTTCTGTAGTGTCTGATACGATATTTATTCAATTACATGTAACTTTGAGAATCAATTATACTATTTTTCATATGATAATTTCAATTTGAATATTTTTAAATATCTTCTAGGTATATTACTTAAAACATCTTCTATATCATTATTTATTATGCTTAATCTTTATTCCACCTCTTCAGTATGTGTAATGTACTTATAAAAGACTCACTTAATGCCCTAAATAAATCATCTGTGTCACTTTAAGTTCAGTTTTTTCTTAAATGATTTTTCTTTTCTCATGATGGTCTTATTTTCCTGCTTCTTTGCCAGATGCTACATTTTGCCTTATTGGTTGCTGGATAATATTGCATTTCCATCTTTTAAAATTTTGTCCTGGGATGCAGTTAGTTTACTTGGAAGACATTTGATTCTTTTGTTTGTGTGTTTGTTTTTTCAAACTTCGTTGCATGTGAACAGTAAATCCTTTAGTCCAGTTCAGTGCTCAGTCATGTCTGACTCTTTGCAACCCCATGGACTGCAGCACGACAGGCCTCCCTGTCCATCACCAATTCCTGGGGTTTACTCAAACTCATGTCCATTGAGTCGGTGATGCCATCCAACCATCTCATCCTCTGTCTCCTTCTCCTCCTGCCTTCAATCTTCCCTGGCATAAGGGTCTTTTCCAATGAGTCAGTTCTTGCATCAAGTGGCCAAAGTACTGGAGTTTCAGCTTTAGCATCAGTCCTTCCAATGAATATTCAGGACTGATTTCCTTTAGAATGGACTGGTTGGATCTCCTTGCTGTCCAAGGGACTCTCAAGAGTCTTCTCCAACACCACAGTTCAAAAGCATCAATTCTTTGTCACTCAGCTTTCTTTATAGTCCAACTGTCACATCCATATATGACTACTGGAAAAACCATAGCTTTGACTAGACGGACTTTGTTGGAAAAGTAATATCTCTGCTTTTGAATATGCTGTATAGGTTGGTCATAGCTTTTCTTCCAAGGAGCAAGCATTTTTGAATTTCATGGTACAGTCACCATCTGCAGAGATTTTGGAGCCCCAAAAAATAAAGTCCTGTCACTGTTTCCATTTTCCCCCCATCTATTTGCCATTAACTGATTGGACCAGATGCCATGATCTTAGTTTTCTGAATGTTGAGTTTTAAGCTTTTAATCTAGGGCTAATTTTCCCCACTATAGGGGTGATATATTTTTGAATGCTCTACTCAATGTCCCAGGATGTACTGAGTTTTCTATTTTGGGTCAAAAATAAACTATATCTAGCTCAGTTTGAGCCTCAGGATTTTTAACAATGATCTTTTCTGGTGGTTCTTTCCTTGATTTGAGTAGTTTCTTCATATACAAGCCCTAATAAGCACTCAGGTTGATGACTCAAGACTAACCCTCTACAGCTGTTCCAAGCTCACTCATGCTCTCTCTCTCTCAGTCTCTCTTCTCTATTTTATTCTTTCTTACAAACTCTAGAACCCTCTGTGTATTTGGACCATCATATTTCTCTCCTCAACTCACTGATATCCCTGGGCTTGGCTTGATGTTGCCTTCGCTGTGCTGTGACCAGCAAATTCTCTCCAGGCAGAAAGCAGGGGCAATAGCAGTGCTGATTTAGTTTTTTTTTTTTTTTTTCATATCATAGGGGGGTGACTATCTTTATTTGGTAGTCATTCTCTGAAAACCATTGGTCTTCTCTGGCTCTTACATTTTTTATGCAAAAATTAAATTTTATTCCTGAAATTTCAACTTAGCTGTATTTAGAAGCTGCAGCTTGTACTCTTTATTAGAGAGCTATACCGTATTTGAAAATGGGCAACTATGTATAGTCATGAATGTGCTCACAAAAGTGTATGGGTATTTAATTGTGTGTACTCATGTCTTGTGTTTTCATACAAAAATACATGTGTACTGGTAATCAGAGAGAAAAGCAAAAGTGTAAATCTAGTCACCTAAGGAGATGAAGTGCGTGCATGTGTGCTAAGTCGCTTCAGTCATGTCTGACTCTTTGCGACCCCATGGACTATAGCCCACCAGGCTCCTCTGTCCATGGGATTCTCCAGGCAAGAATACTGGCGTTGGTTGCCATGCGCCCTCCTCCAGGGGATCTTCCTGACCCAGGGATCGAACCTGTGTCTCTTATGTCTTCTTCATTGGTAGGTGGGTTGTTTACCACTAGCCCCACCTGGGAAGCCCAAAGAGATGAAGTACTCACAGTCAAAATCCCATGAATGGTGTCAATGAACCTTATTAAGATAGCAGCAGAAATCTAGCTCTCTTTTCTTTTTGGCCCTAAGCTTCTGGAGGAATGTTAGTAAAGAACAATCACATTCCTAAAAAGGGATTTAGTTTTCCGTAACAATGAAAAGGGGGCCAGATTTATGCAGTGGGGAAAATACTCATATTAAGTTGGCACAATGAAGTGTAGAATTCTTTATATTTATTATACGGCATATGATGCTGATCCTAATTTACTGGATCTTTAGATGGACGGAAATTTTATGAGGAAAAAATGCTGCAAAATGATGCCATTCCCCAATATATACCAAGTTGTCCTATTCATGATTATTTATTGGAGTTGATTTTTATCTCTCTGAGCTTAGTGATGTTGAGTACCTTTTCATAAATCTGTTGGCCATTTGCATGTCTTCTTGGATAGCTATTATCAAGAAATTAAAAGATATGTTGGCAAGAATGTGGAGAAATTGGAACTTTTGTTGGCTGTTGGTAGAATGTAAATTGGTGCAGCCCCTGTGGAAAACAGTATGGAGTTTCCTCAAAAGGCGAAAAATAGAACTACCATATGATCCAACAACCCTACTTCTAGATATATATTCAAAAGAATTGAAAACACATTCTGAAAGAATAATCTGCACTCCTATGTGCATTGGAGCATTTTTCACAATAGCCAAGATACATAAACTACCTAAGTGTCCGTCAATGATGAATGGATAAAGAAAATGTGGTAGATACATACAATGAAATATTATTCAGCCTTAAAAACAATGAAATTCCACCATATGCAACAGCGTGGATGATCCTGGAGAACATTATACTAAATGAGATATCAGTCTCAGAAAGAAAATACTTCAAGATTCAACTTATGAAAAGTTGTTGCTGAACCACAAAAGATACCAGGATTCTTGGCCTCTGGAGAAGAATTCAATCTGGGGTCAGAGACGAGGCTTGATCACTCAGAGCTTTTGTGTAATAAAGTTTTATTAAAGTATAAAAGAGATAGAGAAAGCTCCTGATATAGACATCAGAAGGGGTCAGTAACAGTACCCCCTTGCTAATGTTAGCAATGGATTTACATACTTTTTAAAATAGTTATTACAATGAATCAAAAGAACGCCTGGAGGTTGTAAAGATCTTACTAGGCCCACTCCCATAATTAACATTTTTAAGATAACAGGATTAGCCAGAAGTTTGTTTCCAGAAACTGTCCTCAAGTATGATACATTATTGTTATATAATCTTAAGGAATGTAGAGGGAAAAAAAGTTTGCCCTTTCCTCCTCCTGAGAACTCCAGACCCCTCTCTCCTTGGGGACCCCCGGACTTCTTATCAACCTGCCTAGGAATTGACTCTTTCACTTATATGAGATATCTAAAATACTCAGACTCATAGGAAAGAATAGAACAGTGATTGCTAGGATCTGGGAGGAGGGAGAAATGGAAAGTTATTATTCAAGCATGTATGAAGCTTCAGTTATGTGCCATGAATAAGTTTTAGAGATTTACCAAAAAACATAGTGCCTATAGTTAACAATACTGTATACACTTAAAAGGCTGTAAGAAGGTAGATCTTTTACTGTATACACTTAAAATGTTTTAAGAGGGTAGATATTGTGGTAGGTGTGCTTACCACAGTAAAACATATATTGGTGATTAAATGTTCCAAACATGTATCCAAAATCTATTTTTTGGTTGATTTTTTAATATATTTCAACATTTTAATCTGAAAAATTTCAAACATGTAAAAATGTTGAAAGACCTGCAAAGAAAGACCAGGTTCATTTACTGGTAAAACATTTTACTATTAGGTTTAACCTACATATCAGTCTCTCCAAATATCCTTCTATCTATCTTTAATCCATCTTATATTTTGAAGCATTTAACAGTAAATTGCAGACATTTACTACACTTTTGCCTAACCACCTCAAATTACATATAGTTAGATTTAAATGTTTTATTTTTCCTTTTTAAGGTAAAGTGTCCACTCTATTGTATGTATTGGCAAATGCATATAGCTGTGTATATCAAATGTTTGTCAAGATGTAGAGCATTACCAGGATTGCCCAAATTTTACTCTTGTGCCTTTGCAATCTAACAATGCCCTCACCTGCCAAAGACAACACTGTTCCTTTTTTTTGTTGTTCACTATATATTTGGTGTGCATTTACTTGGATGTCATAAAAATGTAATAATACATTTAACACAAAAACTTTTTTGTATAAGTTTTCTTTCACTCAGCATAATCTTTTTGAGAATCATCCCTATTTGTCCATGTGTTAGTATAGTTTTTTGTTTTTTATTGATGAATATCATTCTATTATACGAATAAACCATACCATGTTTATTCATTCTTCTGTTGATAGAAACATGACTAGTAGTGTTAAATTGTTTAGAAAACATACTGGAAAGAATTTTTCATATTCATATGTCCTGTTTCCATCATATTTGAAAATTTGCCATGCCAGTGGTCAACTCAGGTTTGCAGTTTCTTCAGCATGATAGGAAAAAAAGCATGAGGGGTTTGAACTGCCCAGTTCAAATGTGTGGGATAGCCAAACTCTACAGTGGCTTGCTGCTGCTGCTGCTGCTAAGTCACTTCAGTTGTGTCCGACTCTGTGCAACCCCATAGATGGCAGCCTACCAGGCTCCCCTGTTCCTGGGACTCTCCAGGCAAGATCACTGGAGTGGGTTATCATTTCCTTCTCCAATGTTTGAAAGTGAAAAGTGAAAGTGAAGTCCCTCAGTCATGTCCAACTCATAGCGATCCCATGGACTGCAGCCTACTAGACTCCTCCATCCATGGGATTTTCTAGGCAAGAGTACTGGAGTGGCTTGCCATTGCCTTCAACGTACAGTGGCTTACTTAGCCAAAATAAATTATTGCAAGTTGTCCTTTTGGCATAAAAATGTTCATTTTGTGAGAAAACGTCTTTATAATATCAGAAGAGTAATACTCAATTGTTAAATTTGTCATTATAAAAGAAGATTTTCTAGCCTAGGTAAAAAAAAAAAAATAGGATGCCACTAATATAGATAGGGAATGATGGGGACAGATCATATTTAGATATTAAGATAATATGTTAGAATTTGGGCCATGTTATGTTTGAAATGCCTGGGAGAACTTAAAACAAGACCTACAAGTTAGATAAAAATTGGTATTATTGCATTTAGGTCTTTGGTGAGATTAAAATGCTGCTTTTTATAGAGTTTTAGAGTTCAGGAAAGTATAAACTACTCTTATAGGATATATTGTGGTAAAGAATAAAGGAAAAGGATGTGGTAATAACTTGAGGTATCTCTTGATTCAGGAGAGAGAATTTTAAAAACAAAACATGGGGACTTTTGTCATGTTTGTATACTGAGGGGAAGGATCTCAGAGGGACAACAAAGAATTTAATCAAGAATCCAATGTAAAAATTTTACTTCAAAGAGAGAATGCACATCTCTTTTTAGAAATAAGAAGGTAAGACCATAGCAATAGTTGATCCACTTTACCTCATGAAAGTATTGCAAGGTTTGCTTTTTACTTTGTGTTTGCATGAAATCCTGATCTTTGTTGTTTATCTCCTACTGAAAATTATCCATCACTTTTTTTAAAATTATTTTTTAAATTTATTTATTTTAATTGGAGGCTAATTATTTTTGTAGGAGCCCGACAGTGACCGCGAGAGAGAATGGTTAAGGAAGCAGAGATGTGCTTGCAAACAAGACTCTCTGCTTGAGCAGAGCATGCTTGCAAACAGGATGTTCTGCCAAGAAGCCTGCACACAATATTCAAGGTTAATGATCTGCTCGCATATGAGGGAACATGCCCTCCTTAAAAATAAGGAAGAGGCTGGAGTTCTGGGCAGACTTCTTAGTAACCATGCTGTGGTCACTGCCTCCCTTTGTTCCTCCCGTTCTTGAAATGTGCTTGGCTTTTTGTCCTTGTTTGGTAAAAGAATGCATTGCTTAGATTTTCATATGTGTCCAGCTACCGGGGTATAAAAATAAACCGCAAGGGGGCTTGCGCAGAATTTTTCCTCCAGCCGGAGTTGTGTCTTTGTCTGTCTTTTGTGTGACTTGTCTTTGTGTCATTTCGCTCACAACAATTTTACATTATTGTATTGGTTTTGCCATACAATGACAGGCTACCTTATGTAGTTAAACCACTCCTCTATAAAGTTCCACCAAAACAAGTGAACTAGAAAAAAAATTACATACACACAGAGATACAGAAGATGGAAAAGAAGGAATAGAGGCGAAACTGTGTTTGTGAGTCTTCCTTTATCTTACTGGCTCTAGAGGACCTACTTTTAAATAATCAGAATCATATGGCAGACAATGAGCTATGCATTACAGATGTACTGATGAGGGGAATATGGTCCTTCCTTGGGCAGAAGGGACTTACAGTGCAGTGAGAGGAGCTGATAATTTCTGCTACTAGGTAATAATTGTTGTTACAAGAGTTCATGAGAAAAATTTGGGACAATGCAACAAATAAACAGTGAATTCACTAGTGCAGGTCAGTAACAGATTTATGGGGGAAGTGAAGTGTATCTCTTGTTTTATAGTCAGGTAGACTCTAATTTTCAATAAAGTAGAAGATTATATTAAAAAATTTGTGGTTGCTTACTTAACAATCACAAAGCTTATTTTTAAAATTTTTCATTTCATTGTTTTATTGCTTTAAATGTAGTTAATTTTTCCTCCTGTGAGACAGAACTTGACATAGAATTTTCCCTAATGTGGAAGAAATTAATAGTAACTATTGGACTATTATCACAGACATTATGCTTTAAAACACTATCTCAAATAATGACATTCATGAGGTTCATGTCCTCCCACTCTATATCTTTTTTGTTGTCAGTTCTCAAACTGACATTTTCATCTTTTATTTCTATTTTTAAGTACATCAAATCAGTTTCATAGCAAAGGGGTTATTGAATGAAGCATTTTAGATTAAATTAGAAATATTTTTAAGGTTGACATTGTTTTCATAATTAATAATACCTGTCATAAAACAAAATCTTTATGTTCTAGTTGTTACTAATATAGTTAGGTTTTACTCATTTAAGTGGAGTGAAGTGCCTTGGAGCAATTATTGATGCCTCACTACAATGGGAAGCATGTTTTAGCTCATTGAAGGTTATGACATGCTCTTGCCTGAACAAGCACTTCATTATGTTTATTCTGTCAAAACCAACATTCCATTTCTAGAAGATCAATGCAGCATTAAGGCTTTTAGAAGTTTCTGAATCAATTTGAGGAACAACTAGAAAAAGGACAAGAGGAGAAAATGACAATAACAACATACAGCAATAGGATGAGACTTTTATTTTAAAAACTAAAATTATTTTCTTTAGAGTATTGTTCCATTGGGGGGGGGGAGTAGTTGAAGAAGACTCTTGAGAGTCCTTTGGACTGCAAGGAGATCCAACCAGTCCATTCTAAAGGAGATCAGTCCTGGGTGTTCATTGGAAGGACTGATGCTAAAGCTGAAACTCTAATACTTTGGCCACCTCATGCGGAGAGTTGACTCACTGGAAAAGACTCTGATGCTGGGAGGGATTGGGGACAGGAGGAGAAGGGGACGACAGAGAATGAGATAGCTGGATGGCATCACCGACTCGATGGACATGAGTTTGAGTGAACTCCGGGAGTTGGTGATGGACAGGGAGGCCTGGAGTGCTGTGATTCATGGGGTCGCAAAGAGTCGGACACGACTAAGTGGCTGAACAGAACTGAACCATGTAACTTGGAATAGAAAACATAGGCTAAGAGAGAATAGGCCATATTTTCAAGAAACTTCATAATTTTCTATTGAAATGAAAAGATTCACTTCTGGAAGTAGCTTCTTAGACATTTCCTTTTAACTCTTTGGGTATTTAAGAAGGCCAAAACAAGTTGCTATGGCTTTTAGTCTCATCTTTATACTTGTCATTCAGCATTATTATAAATGTATAAGCAAATTTTTGTCATTGTTGTTGGAGCCTTAAAGCCCACAGTTTTTTCTGGTTACATTTATCCTTTTGAACAAACAGTCCCCAATTGTTCTTAACGGTGTTTACCCCACATGACCTTGGCACCATGGGCATATGCAATTGGAAGAGGGATTGAAGCTAACCGGCATTTTATGAGTAGTTCAGGCAAGAAAACTGTCAATTAGGGAATCCTATACAATACTTTCGGAGAAGGCAATGGCACCCCACTCCAGTACTCTTGCCTGGAAAATCCCATGGATGGAGGAGCCTGGTGGGCTACCGTCTACGGGGTCGCACAGAGTCTGACAAGACTGAAGCGACTTAGCAGCAGCAGCAGCAGCATACAATACTTTGGCCACCTCATGCGAAGAGTTGACTCGTTGGGAAAGACCCTGATGCTGGGAGGGATTGGGGGCAGGAGAAGGGGATGACAGAGGATGAGATGTCTGGATGGCATCACCAACTAGATGTACATGAGTTTGGGAAAACCCTGGGAGTTGGTGATGGACAGGGAGGCCTGGCTTGCTGCAATTCATGGAGTCACAAAGAATTGGACATGACTGAGCGACTGAACTGACTGATACTGGATAGTTACCAACTGACTTAAACAGAGCTTTGCCTAAAGAGGTTCATATATGAACTATTACAGTATAATCCAGTAGAAGCAGAAACAGAAAAAGAGAGATAGGGACAGAGTTTCCAAAATTTTCAAGTTCTGGAGATCTTCTTGGAAGACTAACATTGCTGTGGTATACTGAATGATGCTTCAAGATTCCCTGAGATCAACTATTAGATTGTTGAGACTATTTCCTGTGCAACATTGTGTCTCTATAGAGCCTCTTGCAGTGAAGCTTCATCACCTAAGATAACATATGAATACTTCTATTCTTCCTTTTGATTCTAACATTTCAAGTGGTCCTTTATTCAAAGCTGAACCATTATTATGGATTATGTTCTTATTTTTCTTGTTAGCCTGTTTTAAGTCACTGCCTGTTTGATAGCTGAATTAGACCATGGGGAGAGGAACCGCAGACCTTGTTCCCATGCCATGCTTCCTGGATTTACTATGGTGTGTCCCTTGGTTCACAGAGTTCTTTTTCTCAGAATTTACCTATGAGACCTGAGAACTGTTTGGGCATGGAGAACCATGACTTTTAACAGGTTCTACTGCCTGTATGTTTCCATAATTCTACTTTATGACTGTTAATTTACTGACATATCGTTTTCCTGGAATTTAGAGAAGACTCTGATTTCCTTTCGTACTTAGAAAGAAAGTCCATTGATTTTCAACAAAGCTTAAGACTAACAGAAAATTCTTATTTGAAAATTTTTATTGTCTTTCTAAAAATATCTTAAAATGAAGAATTACCAGGTTATTTACTTTTTTACTATTGAGTTTGAGGAATTCTTTATAATTTGGAGATCAACCCTCTATCAGTTATAAGGTTGGCAATTCCATATGTAGACTATTTGCTCTGTAAATTTTTTCATTTTTTTTCTTTGCTGAGCAGAAGTATTTTAGTTTGATGTAGTCTCACTTACTTATTTTTGATTTTGTTGCTGGTGCTTTGTTGTCATATTTATGAAATCAATACCAATACCAATGTTATTATTTCTCTTGTGTTTTCCTCTAGGAGTTCAACAGTTTGGGGGTCTTATGTTTTAAGTGTTTAAACCATGTTGGGTTGGTTTTTGTGTGTGGTATAAATTAAGGGCCCTATTTCATTTTTTATGTGAATATTAAATTTTTCTGATACCATTTGTTGAAGAGACTATTCCTTTTTTCACTGTGTATTCTGAGCACTGTTGCCAAAGATCAGTTGACTATATATGCATAGATTTATTTCTGTACTGCCTATTCTGTCCCATTGGTCTATGCCACTACCATTCTGTATTGATTACTGTGGCTTTGCAATGTATTTTGATTTCAGGAAGTGTGATACCTCCTACTTAGCTCTTCTTCAAGATTGATTTGGCAATTCATGAATTTTTGTGGTTCCATATAGATTTTAGAGTTCTTTTTCCAATTTCTGTAAAGGCTGCCATTGGGATTTTGATAGGAATTGCAATGAATCTGTAGATCACTTTGGGTAGTAAAAACATTTTAACAATATTAAACTTCTAAACCATGAACACAGGTCTTTCCATTTGTATCTTTTTAAATTTCATTCATTTATGTTTTATGGATTTCAGTATATAAGTCTTGCACTAACTTTTAATGAGGTGTTTTTTTTTCCCTAATTTTCTTTTCCGATAATCAGTTATTAGTGTATAGAAGCTCAACTGGTTTTTGCATGTTGATTTTGCATCCTTCTACTTCGCTGAATTCATTTATTAGTTCTGATAGATTTTTAAAATAGAGTCTTTATGACTTTCTATATATAAGATCATGTTGTCTACAAACTGGGAAAACTATTTTTTTCTTTCAAATTAGGATGGTTTTTATTCCTTTTCACTTAAAAAATTTTTAAAGTTTATTTTTCTTTAAGTATAGTTGATTTACAATATTATATTTGTTTCTATATCTTTACAGATTATACTCCATTAAAAGTTATTAAAATATAGTATATATAATCACCTTGCTATATAATACACCTTTGTTGCTTGTATATTTTCTAATAGTAGTTTGTATTTCTTAATGCCATAGCCCTATATTGCCCCTCCTCCCTTTTCTCTCCCCACTGGCAACCACTAGTTTGTTTTCTATATCTGTGGGACTTTTCCTTGTTTGCTATATATATATATATATATATATATATATATATATATTTAGATTTTATGTGTGTGCTTTCATACAGTGTTTATCTTTCAGTGTCTGAAATTTCACTAAGCATAATATTTTCCAGATCCATCCATCCTGCTGAAAATGGCAGAAGTTCATTCATTATTTTGTAGCTGAATAACATTCCACTGTATGTATAGTCTAATGACATAAAGTTTCATTAAGACAAGATGAATTAGCTCTAGGGATCTGCTGTACTTATAGTTAGCAGTAATATAATGTGCACTTAAAAATTTAAGTGAGTAGGTCTAATGTTAAGTGTTATTTCCACCATGAAATACAAAAGATTCCTATTGTAACTTAACAATCAGCAAAATCAAATCAAAACAAAAATCCTTAACTAAAATTAATTGGGAAAGGACATATGATTTCCAGTACCTTTTACTTTGGTGGAATAGAAGTTACTCCTTAATTTTCCTTTTGTTTACAGGTATGGTTGAAAAATCTCCAGAAAGTATTTGAAGTCAGTTTTACTGGGACCAACATTGTTACTTTGATTCTTAAGGATAGTGTACATTTATGACCTTCTATGGCCATTGACTAAGACAGAAAACTAGAAAGGAGATAGGTGTGGGAGTTGCCTAATACATAATCTTGAAAAAAAAATACTTGCTTTCTGTAAAAGAAAAAATGCAATTTCTGATTTGAAACTGTCTATTGACTTATGTTGCCAGCCTAAATGAGGAGCCATAGAAATGAAAGCCTTCAGGAAGTTTAACCGTTGTGATCCTGAATATCCTTCTCAAAGTAATGACACAATTCCCCATGTTCTCCATTCTACAAACAACTCAACATAAATAACACTGCAAGGTAGCATCCTATTGGACCAGTTGAGGGAAATTTTGACTGTCAGAAACAGGATATGAATTCAGCTATGTAAATCATACAACTTAAGTCCCTGTTCAATTTGTTCCTCCACAGACTAAAAATCATAAGAATATTTTAAAAAATCAAACATAAATAATGAGAGATTCTGTCTCATTTAGTAGATACCCATTGTGTATCTACTGAATACCTCTAATCCTAGTTGATGGAGAAATCTGGCATTCTAATTGAAATTGTAATAAAATAAGGGTTGTTTGTGAATATTGTTAGATCATGGAGGAAATATAAATGTGCTTTCCTTTATATAAACCATGTTAGATGGTTTTACCACAATTTTACAGCTGCTGCTGCTGCTAAGTCGCTTTAGTCGTGTCTGACTCTGTGCGACCCCCATAGACGGCAGCCCATCAGGCTACCCCGTCCCTGGGATTCTCCAGGCAAGAACACTGGAGTGGGTTGCCATTTCCTTCTCCAATGCATGAAAGGGAAAAGGGAAAGTGAAGTCGCTCAGTCGTGTCTGACTCTTTGCGACCCCATGGACTGCAGCCTACTAGGCTCCTCCGTCATGGGATTTTCCAGGCAAGAGTGCTGGAGTGGGGTGCCATCGCCTTCTCCGTTTTACATACCAGAACTAATCCCAAGAGAAGTAAAAGTTCTATGTCAGGGAGTGTTTAACAGGAGGATTCCTACATGCTGTTTCTCACAAGTACTTTGTTTATTTTCAAGTGCAGTGAGCAAGCTTCTCCCAGAACCCAGGGTCATTGTGAGAGACAGGCTTGGATCTCCTCTAGTAAAGATTCTCTTTACGACAAAACTGCTTAGTCTCTTCCCCCTTTTCCTTGAGATATGAATCGTCTCCTGACCTTGTGACCATTATTGACCCCTGGTTCCCTTGGTAACGGTTACTGTACGTTTGGTTTTCTGATCTTTATCATTGTGGAAAGAAATTTCTTGAACCACAGCCTTTATATACTCACAGAGAAATCATTAAAGTGCCTTTGCTCCATCAGAACTTGGGTCCCCGTGTCTTTCTTTCTTTCTTTCCTTCTCTCTCTCTCTTTTTCTCTCTCCTTGGCTGATTCCTTAGAGCATAGAGACCCGTCTTGCCCACTTTCCTGCCCAGGCTTCTAAGACTCTCTTAAGAAGGCGCCCTGTGCCTTCACTCCTCCTCAAGAGGTTGCCCGGTGCCTTCGTGGGAGACGCAAGTCCTGTGCCAAGGACTTTATTGGTTTTCTGCATAAACTAGGGAATATCAGCCTCTTTCTCTCTTTCACTTTCTTATCATTATCTCCGGACCACCAAGTCCCCGGTCCTCAAAGGACTCCAACAAGTTGGACCACCAGGTCCCCGGTCCTCAAAGGACCCCAATAGTTCTACAGTCTGACAAGTGTTTGAACTTGACTTTCTTCATCCATGTTGCTACCACATCTGCTTTCTGAGGTCACAGTAGTCATAATATTGAACTACTAACCTGACTGAAAATGTCCTGGAAGGACGTGTAGAAGCTTATATCTCCAAGGTGCATTGTATTGAGGGGTTTGTGACTCAGCTATGACATTAAGGAAATCTCATTGTTTTTGTTCCTTCATCTGTAAAATGAGGAGCGAATTAGCTGACCTGAAAAACATTTAAGAATTAATTCATTCATTAAAGTGACTGCAAAAGGAAGAGTTACACAGAAGTTAAATTTAGCACTGAAAATGATACATTGACAATGGTCCATAATTAGGCCTACTAATATGAGTTATATGCAGAAATAACTGCTATAAAGTTTGATTGGTTATTTCCTTAGTTGCTAGAACAGAGGATAGTGCTTAGTGATATTTTAGACCACATTGCTG
This sequence comes from Moschus berezovskii, assembly GCF_049115385.1. NCBI lineage: Eukaryota > Metazoa > Chordata > Mammalia > Artiodactyla > Moschidae > Moschus > Moschus berezovskii. Next base: position 103,751,795 of record NC_142488.1, read on the forward strand.
TCTGAGATCATATTGAGAGAGGTAGAAAGAAAGAGGAACATATTATTTCCTTTATATTTCCCAAGCAGAATGGCTCTGCAAATTTTCAACTTGAAAATTCACTAAGATAATGCAAGCACAGAGTCTGACACAGAGTAATTGATCAATAACTGCAAGTTTCTTCTCTTGACTACAAAAGCCAAGAGAAGAATCACACTTACCCTAATTGGTGTGGCTCTCTTTATCACACCACCTCCATAAGTATACTTTACATCTTGATTCATGGGGTCGCAAAGAGTTGGACATGACTGAGCGACTGAACTAAATGTATTAGTAAACTAATTTTGCTAGTCATTTCCTACATCTACCTTCTACAGATGAATAAATTGCAGCACAAAGAAGTTACATGAGTTGTCCAAGGTCACAAAAAACAATTGGTCGTATTAATCAAGAGGTCATCAGCTATATGAAAGGTAATATGCCAAAGCCTTTGACTGTGTGGATCACAATAAACTGTGGAAAATTCTGAAAGAGATGTGAATACCAGACCACCTGACCTGCCTCTTAAGAAACCTATATGCAGGTCAGGAAGCAACAGTTAGAACTGGACATGGAACAACAGACTGGTTCCAAATAGGAAAAGGAGTATGTCAGGGTTGTATATTGTCACCCTGCTTATTTAACTTCTATGCAGAGTGCATCATGAGGAATGCTGGGCTGGAAGAAGCACAAGCTGGAATCAAGATTACTGGGAGAAATATCAATAATCTCAGATATGCAGATGACACCACCCTTACGGCAGAAAGTGAAGAGGAACTCAAAGGCCTCTTGATCAAAGTGAAAGAGGAGAGTGAAAAGGTTGGCTTCAAGCTCAACATTCAGAAAACAAATATCATGGGATCTGGTCCCATCACTTCATGGGAAATAGATGGAAAAACATTGGAAACAGTGTCAGACTTTATTTTTCTTTGGGCTGCAAAATAACTGCAGATGCTGATAGCAGCCATGAAAGTAAAAGACACTTACTCCTTGGAAGGAAAGTTATGACCAACCTAGTTAGTATATTTAAAGCATTTTTTCTAAGAATTTGTCCATTTCTTCCAAGTTGTCCATTTTACTGCCATATAATTCCTGATAGTATTCTCTAATAATCCTTTGTATTTCTGTGTTGTCAGTTGTGATCTCTCCATTTTCATTTCTAATTTTATTGATTTGGTTCTTCTCCCTTTGTTTCATGATGAGTCTGGCTAGTGGTTTGTCAATTTTATTTACCTTCCCAAAGAACCAGCTTTTGGCTTTGTTGATATTTGCTATGGTCTCTTTTGTTTCTTTTGCATTAATTTCTGCCCTCATTTTTCTGATTTCTTTCCTTCTACTAACCCTGGGGTTCTTCATTTCTTCCTTTTCTAGTTTCTTTAGATGGAGAGTTAGGTTATTTAGTTGACTTTTTTCTTGTTTCTTGAGGTGTGCCTGTATTGCTATGAACCTTCCCCTTAGCACTGCTTTTACAGTGTCCCAGAGGTTTTGGGTTGTCTTGTTTTCATTTTCATTCATTTCTATGCATATTTTGATTTCTCTTTTGATTTCTTCTATAATTTGTTCATTATTCAGCAGTGTGTTGTTCAGCCTCCATATGTTGGCATTTTTATTAGTTTTTCACCCATAATTGAGATCTAATCTTCCTGCATTGTGGTCAGAAAAGATGCTTGGAATTATTTCAGTTTTTTTTTTTAATCTACCAAGGCTAGATTTATGGCCCAGGATGTGATCTATCCTGGAAAAATTTCCATGTGCACTTGAGAAAAAGGTGAAATTCATTGTTTTGGGGTGAAATGTCCTATAGAGATCTATTAGGTCTAACAGGTCTATTGTAAATTGGAGCCTATTATACAGAGTGAAGTAAGCCAGAAAGAAAAACATCAATATAGTATACTAATGCATATATATGGAATTTAGAAAGATGGTAACCTTAACCCTGTATACGAGACAGCAAAACAGACATATGTGTATAGAACAGTCTTTGGGACTCTGTGGGAGAGGGTGAAGGTGGGATGATTTGGGAGAATGTCATTGAAGCATGTATATTATCATATGTGAAACGAATCACCAGTCCAGGTTCGATGCATGATACAGGATGCTCGGGGCTGGTGCATGGGGACCCAGGGTGGATTCATGTCAATGTATTGCAAAACCAACCAATATATTATTGTAAAGTAATTAGCCTCCAATTAAAAAAAAAAGAAAAAGCAAAGACATTACTTTGCCAACAAAGGTCCGTCTAGTCAACGCTATGGTTTCTCCCATGGTCATGTATGGATGTGAGATTTCAACTATGAAGAAAGCTGATCGCCGAAGAATTGATGCTTTTGAACTGTGGTGCTGGAGAAGACTCTTGAGAGTCCCTTGGACTGCAAGGAGATCCAACCAGTCCATTCTAAAGGAGATCAATCCTAGGTGTTCATTGGAAGGACTGATGCTAAAGCTGAAACTGCAGTACTTTGGCCACCTCATGCAAAGAGTTGACTCACTGGAAAAGACTATGATGTTGGGAGGGATTGGGGGCTGGAGGAGAAGGGGATGACAGAGAATGAGATGGTTGGATGGCATCACCTACTCTATGGAGGTGGTTTTGAGTGAACTCCGGGAGTTGGTGATGGACAGGGAGGCCTGGTGTGCTGTGATTCATGGGGTCGCAAAGAGTCGGACACGACTGAAAGGCTGAACTGAACTGAACTGAGACAAAGTTCAAATCCAATATTTTCTTTTCTTAATTAATTTTTATTGGAGTATAGTTGCTTTACAATGCTTTGTTAGTTTCTGCTGTACAACAAAGTGAATCATTTATACATATACATATTTCCCCTCTTTTTTAGATTTCATTCCCGTTTACGTCACCACAGAGCACTGAGTAGAGTTCCCTGTGTGCTATACAGTAGATTCTCATTAGTTATCTCTTTTATACTTGATGTCAATAGTATATATGTGTCAATCTCAATCTCTCAATTCCTCCCAACTACCTCCTCTTCCCCCTTGGTATCCATATATTTGTTCTCTATGTCTGTGTCTCTACTTCTGCTTTGCAAAAAAGATCATCTAGAAAAAGCCAATGTTTTCTGGTAATCTAACAGTTGTTTTATTCTAGCCAGAACTATAAGCTATAACACAGAGAAATTATGTTATAAAACATTATTTTATCAGTGGATTAGGCAATAATATCAGTAGTTGCTGAAGAAAATGAGAAATCAAATCTAGGAAATATAACAATACGTTAAAGTGCAGAATCATGAATCTAAGAGGTTGATATTCCTCAGGAAAAAATGAAAAGTTCATGCTTGGGGCTACAAAACAAAACACAGCTTCACAAATATAGAACTTTAAAAAGAGCGGAAATGCATGCACCTCCCCCCAAATTCAGATTTACTAGTTTTAGTGGCATATAACTTCAGTATGCATCAACAGAGGAACACAGGTAGTCAGAAAACCTAATGTGATATAAAACTTCATTCACAGAATAAAAAGTTTGGAATGAGCCATATCATGACATGTACTCATTCCATTATCTTGGTCAGATCACACATGAAAGATTCTCATAAGAGCTACAGCCTATTTTTGAGGAGAAAACACACCAATATGTGATTAGAATAATATAATGAGAACTGAAAATGGCCTTAAAATCATGTATATTAAGAATAAAGGAACTGGGAAATTCTTCACATATTTAGAAGGATATAACATGTAAGAGGTATTACAATTATTCTGTTTTCTAGAAAAAGACTCACAGACTTCGAGAACGAACTTATGGTTGCTGGGGAGCAGAATAGGGGGAAGGGACAGTTAGGGAGTTTGGGATGAACATATACACACTGCTGTATTTAAAATGGATAACCAACAAGGACCTACTATATAGCACAGGAAACTCTGATCAGTGTTATATGGAAGTCTGGATGGGAGAGGAGTTTGGAGGAGAAAGGATTTATGTATATGTATGGCTGAGTTCCTTCACTGTTAACCTGACACTGTTACACCATTGTTGATTAATTGGCTATGCATGTGTGTCAAATCGCTTCAGTTGTGTCTGACTCTTTGCGACCCCATGGACTGTAATCCCACCAGGCTCCTCTGTTCATGGATTTTTCCAGGTAAAAATACTGGAGTGGGTAGCCATGCCCTCCTCCAGGGGATCTTCCTGACCCCAGGATCAAACCCACGTATCCTGCGTCTCCTGCACTGCATGTGTATTCTTTACCTCTGAGCCAACAGAGAAGCCCCTTATTGGGTATACCCCAATGCAAAATAAAAAGTTTAAGAAAAAAGTTAATGTAATAACGTCAAGTTTAATGCTGTTCTTTATTTTCTTAAAGTCTATTCTGAATAGTGGATACTCAGGTGATCATTATTAAGCCTTTGTGTATTTTTAAATTGTTTTATACTTGTATTTTGATAAAAATAAAGCAATAAAAAAAATATTCTGTTTTCCCTGGTGGATATAATCAGGCTTAGTTGGGGTGGGGGGACATTACATGAAGATAGATTTTAGCTCAACTTAAATGAGTGTTTTCCAATAGTTAAAAGTTTTCAATAATGGAATGAGTTAATGTCTTAGAGTCTTCATGAAGAGATAGAGTGCCCATTTGGCAGCGTTGTATAAGGGATGCCAAACCATGTACTAATGATCACTAGGAAAACTAGTTCCTTCAAGAAGTATGTCTATCAAAGAATGATTCTAAAAATGGGACTTATTATTTTCAGAAATGTGTCAAATTCTGTGTCAAAGTGGTCCCCAGTAAAGCACTCAGCTATATAACTATGCCAGCTCCTTGAGGTCATGAAAATATTTTCTTCCACAGCCCATAACCCAGAAAATATTGTAAATGATCCACAAATAATTGATTTTAATTTTAGAGGTCTATTTTCCTAAGAAATATAAGAATGGAGCACCATTTCACCACACAAATCTATATGAGGCATCTATCCCCCGGGATGTAAAAAATTTACATTCTGATGTTACTAGGAACCTGGAATAATTGAGCTAATAGAGTGAATTTTTTGTTGTTGTTGTTTAGCTTTAATGATGCATTTCCCCCAGGGCCGTGGTTAGTCATCAACACAGAAAGCCAACAGGGAAGTTAAAGGGAGCTTAGTAACAATATTTAATTTTTACTTTCTTCATTAGATATTCATACACTTTAAAACAATGGTTGGGAAAATGAAGATTTTTTATTAATTATTTTTAAAAAATCTATTGGAGTAAGCCACTGTATGACTATTATATAATAATTTAAATACTTTTAAAATACATTTTTTGCAAAAATATAATTACTTAGATTTGAATTAAGATCAATGAATTCTTTATAGATTGCTTCATGATTAAAGATGCTGTGAAGAACAGTAATGATAATCTCTTACACTTCATTTAAGTTCATTCAAAGTTGTGTCTTCTTGCAAGAAAATAAAACCATTGGCTCTGTATTTTAGGCTGAAGGAGTAGCTTAATTATATTGTTAGTAACATGTATGCAATTTTATACTAAACTTAATATAACGTATAATATTTTAAACACTTGAATATAGACTTTTAAAACTGTGCATTTGTTTTTATTAGCTTTCAGTGTTAATTCCTGTCATCAATACTTACTTGTATGACAAATGATATATAGGATTTCAGGGAACCTCTATAGCCTCAGTTCAGTTCAGTCGCTCAGTCGTGTCTGACTCTTTGTGACCCCATGAACCACAGCACGCCAGGCCTTCCTGTCCATCACCAACTCCCGGAGTTCACTCAAAATCATGTCCATCAAGTCGGTGATGCCATCCAGCCATCTCATTCTCTGTCGTCCCCGTCTCCTCCCACCCCCAATTCCTCCTAGCATCAGACTCTTTTCCAGTGAGTCAACTCGTTGCATGAGTTGGCCAAAGTATTGGAGCTTCAGCTTTAGCATCAGTCCTTCCAATGAACACCCAGGATTGATCTCCTTTAGAATGGACTGGTTGGATCTCCTTGCAGTCCAAGGGACTCTCAAGAGTCTTCTCCAGCACCACAGTTCAAAAGCATCAATTCTTTGGTGCTCAGCTTTCTTCACAGTCCAACTCTCACTGGGGAGATACAATTTCCATGCGTTCAAATTAGCTTATCAAAATTAGGTAAATTCCAATAAATAAATATTTTAAAGCAACTTGTTAAGACTAATTCACTATTTGTAGAAACTACTTTTTATGAAAGAAAGTGAAAGTTTTAGTTTCTCAGGCGTGTCTGACTCTTTGTGACCCTGTGGACTATAGCCCTCCAGGCTACTCTGTCCATGGAATTCTCCAGACAAGAATACTGGAGTGAGTTGCCATTTCTTTCTCTAAGGATCTTCTTGACCGAGTGATTGAACCCAGGTCTCCTGCATTGTAGGCAGATTCTTTACTGTCTGAGTCACCAGGGAAGCCCATCTATCTTTTATATATCTATCTGCAAACATATACAAGGAGCACAAATTGTTTTGTATAATATATGTAACATAAAAATCCCAAAATCTAAATTTCTTACTTCAAAAAGTTTATTTTTGCTTATACTCCACGTAGGCCATGTGTGTGTGCTATGGCTCAATTCCACATACCGTCTAATTCTGAAATCTGGGCTAAAGGAGACTCCTCTATTATGCTGATCTTGCAGCAGACTGCAAATGGGTTGAGTCTTTGTATTTTTTGTTCTAAAATGAAAATGTGTGGTCTTTATAATCAAACAATGAAGATAATGTTTTCAAAAAGAAAAATCTCTTTTTCACATAAGAAAACAAACCAAGAAAACATGCAGAGATGTTAAGATAGTGTAATCTTAATTTGTAGCAGTATAGCATTCAAATACAAGTAGGGTTTTGAATGCAATCATATACAGTAGTTGATAAAAGTACAAGAATTTATCAGGAATCCTTTAGATGCTTTAGGTAACAATGGTATTCTGAGCAGTCCTCAGGATTGTTCCAGTCTCCTTTGTGAGAGTATCAATACTGTAAGTAGAGGTTCTCATAGCTTGGTGACACTTCTTTAAAATCTTTCAATTCTCCCATTAACAGGCTAATGATATCTTGGTTTCATCTGCTATTTTTGATATTTTTTGTTAAAATGTAATGTACATGGAGAAAATTACATAAATCCTAAGTATATGGCTTGATGGACTGTCACAATGTGAGCAATCCAGCATAACCACTAGCCAGAGCAATAAATTTAGAACATTATGAGCAACCCCAAAAAACCCCTTTCTGCCACCTACCAAGCGTTTTTCATTCTCCTCTTTCCCAGAGGAAACCACTGTCCATATTCTTATTGCCATACATTAGCTTTGTCTGTTTATTCCCTGGTAGCTCAAACAATAAAGAGTCCCCTGCAATGCAGGAGACCCAGGTTCGATCCCTGGGTCAGAAAGATCCTCTGGAGAAGGAAATAGCAACTCATTCCAGTATTCTTGCCTTGAAAAATCCCATGGATAGAGGAGCCTGGCAGGTTACAGTCCATGCGGTCGCAGTCTGACACGACTGAGTGACTTCACTTTCACAGAAATGAAACCATATGGCATATATTTATTCTTGTCTATATTCCATCAATCAACATTGTGGTTGTGAGATATACTCATGCTGTTGCACATAGCAGTGATTTTTTTTAAAATTTTCACTGCTGAGTAGTATTCAATTGCACAACTTATGCATTCTACTGTTAACGCATAATTGGATTTTTTAAATTTTGGCTTTTCCAAATAATGCTATGATGATCATCAGTAGATTTACCAAGAAGTTAATGTAGCTTAAGCTTCAAGGCCTCTGTGAGGACTATGAATTATTAAAATTTATAAGGTATTCTATGGAGGAAAGGGAGTCTAGATTCTACAAAATATTTCTGTGAAAGCATTTATGGTAAGATATTTAAAGATGTTATGAACATAGAGACCTGAATTCCAAAACCTACTGTAATTGTGGTGATATCTTTGATCATTTTAATTTCACATTCATTTCTATACTTAATTTTACATTAATAATTTTGTATTTTTTTTATCACAATCCCCTGATATGTATAACCTTCGGGTCCATGAAGGAGCCAAATCTGGGCATGGAATACAGTATTGGTGTTTTTCTTTCTGGATTACTTCACGCTGTATAATAGGCTCCAGTTTCATCCACCTCATTAGAACTGATTTAAATAGCTGAGTAATACTATATTGTGTGTATATACCACAGCTTTCTTATCCATTCGTCTGCAGATGGACATCTAGGTTGCTTCCATGCCCTGGGTATTATAAACAGTGCTGTGATGAACATTAGGGTACACGTGTCTCTTTCAATTCTGGATTCCTCAGTGTGTATGCCCATCAGTGAGATTGCTGGGTCATATGGCAGTTGTATTTCCAGTTTTTAAGGACTCTCCACACTGTTCTCCATAGTGGCTGTACTAGTTTGCATTCCCACCAACAGTGTAAAAAGGTTCATTTTCTCCACACCCTCTCCAGGAATTATTGCTTGTAGACTTTTGGATAGCAGCCATTCTGACTGGTATGAGATGGTACCTCATTGTGGTTTGGATTTGCATCTATCTGATAATGAGTGATGTTGAGCATCTTTTCATATATGTCTTCTTTGGAGAAATGTTTGTTCAGTTCTTTGGCCCATTTTTTGATTGGGTCGTTTATTTTTTTGGAATTGAGCTGTAGGAGTTGCTTGTATATTTTTGAGATTAATTTTTTGCCAGTTGCTTCATTTGCTATATTTTCTCGCATTCTGAAGGCTGTCTTTTCACCTTGCTTATAGTTTCCTTTGTTGTGCAGAAGCTTCTGATTTTAATTAGGTCCCATTTGTTTATTTTTGCTTTTATTTCCAATATTCTGGGAGGTGGGTCATGGAGGATCCTGCTGTGATTTATGTCTGAGTGTGTTTTGCCTATGTTCTCTTCTAGGAGTTTTATAGTTTCTGTTCTTCTGTTTAGATCTTAAATCCATTTTGAGTTTATTTTTGTGTATGGTGTTAGAAAGTGTTCTAGTTGCATTCTTTTACAAGTGGTTGACCAGCTTTCTCAGCACCACTTGTTAAAGAGACTGTCTTTTCTCCATTGAATATTCTTGCCCACTTTGTCAAAGATAAGGTGTCCACAGGTGCATGGATTTATCTCTGGGCTTTCTATTTTGTTCCATTGATCTACATTTCTGTCTTTGTGCCAGTCCATACTGTCTTGATGACTGTGGCTTTGTAGTAGAGCCTGAAGTCTGGCAGGTTGATTCCTTCAGTTCCATTCTTCTTTCTCAAGATTGCTTTGGCTATTCGAGGTTTTGTTTTAATACAAATTGTGAAATTATTTGTTCTAGCTTTGTGAAAAGTACTGTTGGTAGCTTGATAGGGATTGCATTGAATCTATAGATTACTTTGGGTAGTATACTCATTTTCACTATATTGATTCTTCTCATCCATGAACACGGTATATTTGTCCATCTATTAGTGTCCTCTTTGATTTCTTTCACCAGTGTTTTATAGTTTTCTATATATAAGTCTTTTGTTTCTTTAGGTAGATATATTCTTAAGTATTTTATTCTTTTCGTTGCAATGGTGAATGGAATTGTTTCCTTAATTTCTCTATTTTCTCATTATTAGTGTATAGGAATTCAAGATATTTCCGTGTGTTGATGTTATATCTTGCAACTTTACCATATTCATTGATTAGTCTAGTAATTTTCTGGCGGAGTCTTTAGGGTTTTCTATGTAGAGGATCATGTCATCTGCAAACAGTGAGAGTTTTAAATCTTCTTTTCCAATCTGGATTCCATTTATTTCTTTTTCTGCTCTGATTGCTGTGGCCAAAACTTCCAAAACTATGTTGAATACTAGTGGTGAGAGTGGGCACCCTTGTCTTGTTCCTGACTTTAGGGAAAATGCTTTCAATTTTTCAACTTTGTGAATAATGTTTGCTGTGGGTTTGTCATATATAGCTTTTATTATGTTGAGGAATGTTCCTTCTTTTCCTGCTTTCTGGAGGGTTTTTATCATAAATGGATGTTGAATTCTGTCAAAGGCTTTCTCGGAATCTATTGAGATTATCATATGGCATTTATTTTTCAATTTGCTAATGTGGTGTATTACATTGATTGATTTGCGGATATGGAAGAATCCTTGCATTCCTGTGATAAAGCCCACTTGTTCATGATGTATGATCTTTTTAATGTGCTGTTGGATTCTGATTGCTAGAATTTTGTTAAGGGTTTTTGCATCTATGTTCATCTGTGATATTGGCCTGTGATTTTTTTTTGTGTGTGTGTGTGTGTCATCTTTGTTAGGTTTTGATATTAGGGTGATGGTGGACTCATAGAATGAGTTTGGAAGTTTCCCTTCCTCAGCAATTTTCTGGAAGAGTTTGAGTAAGATAGGTGTTAGCTCTTCTCTAAATTTTTGGTAGAATTCAGCTGTGAAGCCGTCTGGACCTGGGCTTTGGTTTGCTGGAAAATTTCTGATTACAGTTACAATTTCCATGCTTGTGATGGGTCTTAAGATTTTCCATTTCTTCCTGGTTCAGTTTTGGAAAGTTGTACTTTTCTAATAATTTGTCCATTTCTTCCAAGTTGTCTATATTATTGGCATATAATTGCTGATAGTAGTCTCTTATGCTCCTTTGTATTTCTGTGTTGTCTGTTGTGATCTCTCCATTTTCATTAGTAATTTTATTGATTTGGTTCTTCTCCCTGTGTTTCTTGATGAGTCTGGCTAGTGGTTTGTCAATTTTATTTATTCCCTCAAAGAACCAGCTTTTTGCTTTGTTGATTTTTGCTATGGTTTCGTTTGTTACTTTTGCATTTATTTCTGCCCTAATTTTTAAGATTTCTTTCCTTCTTTCTTTCTTTCTAACCCTGCAGTTCTTCATTTCTTCCTTTTCTAGTTGCTTTAGGTGTAGAGTTAGGTTATTTAGTTGACTTTTTTCTTGTTTCTTGAGGTATGCCTCTATTGCTATGAACCTTCCCCTTAGCACTGCTTTTACAGTGTTCCAGAGGATTTGGGTTGCTTTATTTTCATTTTAGTTCGTTTCTATACATATTTTGATTTCTTCTTTGATGTCTTCTATGATTTGTTGGTTATTCAGCAGCGTGTTGTTCAGCCTCCATATGTTGGAATTTTTAATAAATTTTATCCTGTAATTGAGATCTAATCTTACTTCATTGTGCCCAGAAAACATGCTTGGAATGATTTCAATTTTTTTGAGTTTACCAAGGCTAGATTTATGGCCCAGGATGTGATCTATCCTGGAGAAAGTTTTGTGTGAGCTTGAGAAAAAGGTGAAATTAATTGTTTTGTGGTGAAATGTCCTGTAGATATAAACTAGGTCTAACTGGTCTATTGTATCATTTAACGTTTGTGTTTCCTTGTTAATTTTCTGTTCAGTTGATCTATCCATAGGTGTGAGTGGGGTATTAAAATCTACCACTATTACTGTGTTATTGTTAATTTCCCTTTCATACGTGTTAGCAACTGTCTTACATATTGCAGTGTTCCTATGTTGGGTGCATATATATTTATAATTGTTATATCTTCTTGTATTTACCCTTTGATCATTATGTAGTGTCCTCCTTTGTCTCTTTTCACAACCTTTGTTTTAAAGTCTGTTTTATCTGATATGAGTATTGCTACTCCTGCTTTCTTTTGGTCTCTATTTGTGTACAATATCTGTTTCCAGCCCTTCACTTTCAGTCTGTATGTGTCCCTTGTTACGAAGTAGGTCTCCTGAAGGCAACATATATAGGGGTATTATTTTTGTATCCATTCAGCCAGTCTTTGTCTTTTGCTGGGACATTCAACCCATTTATATTTAAAGTAATTATTGATAAGTATGATCCCATTGCCATTTACTTTATTATTTTAGGTTCTAGTTTATACGCTCTTTCTCTTTCCTGTCTAGAGAAGAGCCTTCAGCATTTGTTGGAGAGCTGGTTTGGTGATGGTGAATTCTCTCAACTTTTTCTTGTCTGTGGAGCTTTTGATTTCTCCTTCATATGTGAATGAGATCCTTGCTGGGTACAGTAATCTGGCCTGTTGGTATTTTCTTTCATCACTTTAAGTATGTCCTGCCATTCCCTCCTGGCCTGAAGAGTTTCTATTGAAAGGTCCACTGTTATCCTTATGGGAATCCCCTTGTGTGTTATTTGTTGTTTTTCCCTTGCTGCTTTTAATATCTGTTCTTTGTGTTTGATCTTTGTTAACTTGATTAATATGTGTCTTGGATTATTTCGCCTTGGGTTTATCCTCTTTGGGACTCTCTGGGCTTCTTGGACTTGGGTGATTAGTTTCTTCCTTATTTTAGGGAAGTTTTCAACCATTATCTCCTCAAGTATTTTCTCATCGTCTTTCTTTTTTTCTTCTTCTTCTGGGACTCTTATGATTCGAATGTTAGGGTGTTTAACATTGTCCCAGAGGTCTCTGAGCTTGTTCTCTTTTCTTTTAACTCGTTTTTGTTTTTTCCTCTCTGTTTCATTTATTTCTACCATTCTATCTTCTAACTCACTTATCCTAACTTTTGCCTCTGTTATTCTACTGTTGGTTCCCTCCAGAATGTTTTTGATCTCATCTATTGCATTATTCATTAAATATTGACTCTTTTTAATTTCTTCTAGGTCCTTGTTATACCTTTATTACATCTTCTTGATCCTTGTCACCAGGCTATTTAACTCCACTTTGTTTTCAATATTTAGGATAATTTTCACTATCATTATTCGGAATTCTTTATCAGGTAGATTCCCTATTTCTTCTTCTTTTGTTTGGGTTGGTGGGCATTTATCCTGTTCCTTTACCTGCTGGATATTTCTCTGCCTCTTCATCTTGCTTGTATTGCTGTGTTTGGGGTTGCCTTTCCGTATTCTGGCAGTTTGTGGAGTTTTCTTTATTGTGGAGTTTCCTCGCTGTGGGTGGGGTTGGACGGGTGGCTTGTCAAGTTTTCCTGGTTAGGGAAGCTTGTGTCGGTGTTCTCGTGAGTAGAGTTTGATTTCTTCTTTCTGGAGTGCAATGCAGTGTCCAGGAATGAGTTATGAGATGTCTATGGGTTTGGAGTGACTTTGGGTAGCCTGTATATTGAAGCTCAGGGTTATGTTCCTGTGTTGCTGGATAATTTGCGTGGTATGTCTTGCTCTGGGACTTGTTTGCCCTTGGGTGGTGATTGGTTTCAGTATAGGTATGGAAGCGTATGATGAGCTCCTATCGATTAATGTTCCCTGGAATCAGGAGTTATCTTGTATTCTCAGGATTTGGACTTAAGTCTCCTGCTTCTGGTTTTCAGTCTTATTCATGACATAGCCTCAAGACTTCTCCAGTGTCACTTCCAAGGCTGTTTCCTCTGTTTTGGCTTCTTGGGTTTGGTGGTCTCGTCAGTGTCTAATTTCCGCCCTGACACCAGGGGGCGGTGGTGGACACTATTTTAGGCTCCCTTGTTCGGTTGTGGTGTGAGGAGGGAGGAACGCTGCAAACAAGTATCACTGGTATCTCTGGGGAGTGCTTGCAGTGTCTCAGCCACACTGGGTTTGCCCCCACTCACAACATGTGTGCTTTCCCAGTCTATACTGCTTAGGGTCTAGGTTGCTCTGCTGGGAACTGTCTGAGGTGGTCCCTGGTTTGCATGCACTTCCGAGGTCAAAGCCGCTCAGGTTCAGGTAATCAAAGTGCAGATTTGGTTTGGTCTGCATTTTGTGCCCTTCCCCAGTCCGAACAGCTCAGGTGACCAGGTGTTTGGCGAGCGCAGACACTGTGACTTATCGCCTCCCTGGTCCCTGATGCTCGGTTTTCTGGGTGTACAACCGGTGCACCTTCTCAAGCAGATGTCGACCTTCCAGAATCCCAAGAAGACTTGGTTAAGGATGAAGACTGCTTGCAGTTTGGTAGATGATGCCTCTCTGGGCCCGCGATTGTTATTTTCTGGCTCTGGCTGCCCTCCCCTGCCTGTCTCAGTGGGGCTGGGACATCCACAGCCAGCTAGCTCTAGTCAGTCCTTTGTTCTGTGAGCGGGTCTGGTGGTGTCTTAGGTTAGGGTTTTTCAAAGCCTTTTCGCGGAAATGCTATCCTACACTCTGCTTTGCTATCTCAAATTACCTCCCTCAGATTGCCCTCGGGGCATTCAGACCTGGTCCTTACTCTAAGCAATGCAGCCCGCGCCTCCTGCCCAGCCCCTGCTTGCTAGTGGCAGATGTGAGAGTCTGCGCTGCTTCTCAGCTGGGAGTTACTGTTGGGCACATAAGCTGTGGGTTTTAATTATTTATTTTTCCTTCCAGTTATGTTGCTCTCTGAGGTTCCAAAGTGCACCACAGACTCGCCAGTGAGAGAATTTCCTGGTGTTTGGAAACATCTCTCTTTTTTAAGACTCCCTTCCCGGGGTGGATCTCTGTCCATATGTCTTTTCTCTCTCTTTTTATATATTGTATGTTTTGCTGCCTCCTTTCAAAGACAATGGGCTGCTTTTCCTGGTGTCTGATGTCGTCTGCTAGCATTCAGAAGTTGTTTTGTGGAATTTGCTCAGTTTTCAAATGTTCTTTTGATGAATTTGTGTGGGAAAAAGTGGTCTCCCCGTCCTATTCCACGGCTATCTTAGGACTGCCTCCGCATTTGGTTTTGATCAGTTCAGTTCAGTCACTCAGTCGTGTCTGACTCTTTGTGACCCCATGAATCACAGCACGCCAGGCCTCCCTGCCCATCACCAACTCCCGGAGTTCACTCAAAACCACCTCCATAGAGTCGGTGATGCCATCCAACCATTTCATTCTCTGTCGTCCCCTTCTCTTCCTGCCTCCAATCCCTCCCAACATCAGAGTCTTTTCCAGTGAGTCAATTCTTCGCATGAGGTGGCCAAAGTATTAGAGTTTCAACTTTAGCATCAGTCC